>NC_136683.1:1949211-2043633 GCF_903797595.1 Erithacus rubecula | reverse complement strand
GTACCCCCTCAGAGCCCAAATTCAGGCCCCAAATTCAGATCCCCCCAATTGAGATCCATCGTGTCAAGACCCCCAGTTTCCCCCTAGACCCATCCCCCAGGAGAGTGTAACCGGGTCCCCCCAGTTCAGCCCCCCTCGGACCCAAATTCAGCCTCCCCCGGGACCCCCATTCAGCCCCTCTGGTCTCCCCAATTCAGCCCCCCAGGGACCCTAATTCATTCTCCCCGGGACCCCCGTTTAGTCCCCCCGGGACCCCTATTCAGCCCTTCTGGTCTCCCCAATTCAGCCCCCTGGGTCCTCCAATTCAGACCCCCCGGGACCCCCGTTCAGCCCCCACCGGGACCCTAATTCATTCCCCCCGGGACCCCCATTTATCCCCACCGTGTCCCCCCATTCAGCCCCCCCAGGACCCCCCAATTCAGCCCCCCAGGACCCCCCAATTCAGCCCCCCAGGGACCCTAATTCATTCCCCCCGGGACCCCCGCTCAGCCCTCCCAGGACCCCCAGTTCAGCCCCCCCAGGACCCCCCAATTCATCCCCTCCGAGACCCCCGTTCAGCCCCCCGGGTCTCCCCAATTCGGGACCCCAATTCAGCCCCCTGGGTCCCCCCAATTCAACCCCCTCGGAACCCCAGTTCAGCCCCTCGAGTCCCCCCAATTTATCCCCTCCGAGGACCCCCCGTTCAGCCCCCCCGTTCAGCCCCAAATTCACCCCCGAGCCCTGTGGCCTCCCCGCCGTTCCCCCGGCCCCGCCGTACCGGGAAACCCTCCCGGGGCGGAGCCAGAACGGGCCGGGCCTCGGCTGGGCCGGGCCGGGGCGGAGCGAGAACCGGAGAGGCGGCGGAGAGCGGCGGAGGCGGCGCCGGAGGGAGCGGGTGACATTGGGGAGAGTGGGGACATTGGGGAGAATGGGGACACGGGGGGGGAATGGGGACACGGGGGGAATGGGGACACGGGGGAATGGGGACATTGGGGAGAGTGGGGACATTGGGGAGAGTGGGGACACGGGGGGAATGGGGACACGGGGGGATAATGGGGGAGAGTGGGGACATTGGGGAGAGTGGGGACACTGGGGAGAGTGGGGACATGGGGGAATGGGGGAGAATGGGGGAGAGTGGGGACACGGGGGGAATGGGGGAGAATGGGGGAGAGTGGGGACACGGGGGAATGGGGGAGAGTGGGGACACGGGGGAATGGGGACACGGGGGGAATGGGGGAGAGTGGGGACACGGGGGGAATGGGGACACGGGGGGAATGGGGGAGAGTGGGGACACTGGGGAATGGGGACACGGGGGGAATGGGGACACGGGGGAGGAATGGGGACACGGGGGGAATGGGGACACGGGGGGAATGGGGGAGAGTGGGGGCATTGGGGAGAGTGGGGACACAGGGGGAATGGGGGAGAGTGGGGGGAATGGGGAGAATGGGAATATGGGGATATGGGGGGGGAATGGAGATATGGGGGAGAGTGGGGACACTGGGGGGGAATGGGGGAACGGGGGAGAATGGGGACATGGGGCTGAACCTCCAGGACAGTGAGTTGGACCCCCCAGAACAGGGGGCTGAGGACTCTGGGGCTCTGGGTCTGAACCCCCCCAGGGACATGGGATTGTCACACCAGGGCTCTGGGATTGACCCCTTGGGGTCACAGACTGCCAGGACCCCCCCAAAGGCTCCAGGGCTGCACCCCCAGGAACATGGCACTGAACCTCCCCTAGTTTGGGGACACTGGGCTGTCCCAGGGCTGCCCCCATCAGTCCTGGCCCCCTGGGTTCTGCCCCTGGGGGCTGCCAGGGGTGCACACACCCCCCAGGACTGTCCCTGTGTCCCCAAACCAGAGCCAGGCCCTGGGCTGGGAGCCCTTCCCCCCTTTTCCCCCTAACCCTAAGGAGCTTCTGGCTCCATCACCCTCACCCCCAAAAACCACCAGCACCGTAAAAACCCATTTTTCCATTTTCATGATATTGGGTGGCTTTAGGAGAAGGGATTACACAGCAGGGGATTGGGGACACCCCCCCACACAGCCTCAAGGCTTCAGGTACACCTCACCCACAATCTTGTAGGGGAAATTACGCCATCCAAAAATGGGGGTTTGCTCGGGGGAGTCATACATGGCAGACAACACCCCCGAGTTGGAGATCCCCGTGTCCCACATGTACACAGATGAAATCTCCCCCACAAAGGACTGCTGGGTGTCAAAGCCACCCCCAAAACTGTCCTGGTCCTGTCCCAGCACCATGTGTCCTGGAAGTCCCACCGTGTAACCCTTTTGCAGCCCCTTCCTTGGCCAGGGTTTCCCATTAAACCAGAACCCCACGATGCCAGTGGAGGATTCCCAGCTGAAGCAAACGTGCTCACTCTCCCCCAGATTTATGGGCACTGTGAAAAACAAAGGTTTGTTCCCCACCACCAGCTCGTACTGGCCAGGTTTGGGTTTGAAGAGGAGGATCTCGTTGCTCTGTTTTTTGGTGGCGTAGGAGAAGAGGCTGTAGGGTCGGGTGAGGTCGCTGAAGGATCTCAAGCACACGGTGAAGTTGTTGAGGGGCAGTTCCAGCTCGGGTGTCACCTGCACGTGGGCGGTTTGGGACTCTTGGGGGAACACCAACACCGAGCCCTTCAGGTCTGGGAGAGAGGAGACACAGGTGGCTGCTCCAGGTGCCACCACCAGGGTGACAGGGAGCGCTGGGGGACAAGCTGTGTGTCCCCAGCTGTCCCCTGGGTGCCATCCCTACCGTTTATCTGCAGGGTGTAGGTGGCCACAGCCCTGCCCTGGGTGCTGGTGGCCGTGCAGGTGTAGGTGCCCAGGTGGGTGTTGTTGAAGGAGGGGATGAGCAGGATGCTGTCAGGACCTTTCTGCAGGGGAACTGGGCTGCTTTCCTTCTCCCACAGGAACTCCTGGGGGCTGCAGTGGGCTGGGGTCACTCAGGGAGGGGGATATGGGGGGTCTGGGGAGTGTCAGGCAGTGGGAGGGTAGGGGGTCTCACCCATGGTCTCCAGTGACTTCACAGCTCAGCATCAGCTGGTGGTACTCGGTGGGTGCTGGTGGCTGAGCCCAGATCTTGGCCTTCATTGTTCCTGCAGCAGCCAGAGCTCAGCTGGGCTGGGGGTGACCCTGTCCTGCTGTCCCTGCTGTCCTGGGTGTCCCTGTCCTGCTGTCACTGCCTGTGGGACCCCCGTGTCCCTGCTGTCCCCCCATTCCAAACCTCAGGGTGCCCCTTTGGGCTCTCACTGTGCTGCCATCGTGTCCCCTCCTCCCACCCTGTGCCCCCCACTGCTCCCACATCCCCCCCCACTTTTATGTCACAGCTGCTGTGACCCCCCCTGCCCCCTTTTGTGACCCTTCCTGTCCCCCCTTGCAGAGCTCAGGGTGCCCCTTTCACTGCACTCCCCTTTACCCCCCACCCCTCATCCTTTTGGGTCACTCAGGGCACCCCATTGTCCCCCATAAACCCCCTCCCCCCGGTGTCCCCCCACCCCTACCTTGTGGGGCCGCGGGGCCAAGGAGGGCAGCGAGGATGAGGAGGCAAAGCCACAACCCCCCCATGGGACTGCTGAACGCGGGCACTGTCACCAGCGTGGGACCTCGGAGCTGCTCAGAGGACACCTGGTGACTTCGGTGGTGACAATGACCTTCGTCCCCAAGCCCTTGCTGTTGAGCAATCAGCGTGAGCGAGGGGACTGGCTTTGGGGACAATGCCATTGTCGCCAAGGGAGGGGCTGGATCCGTGCAGGGGCGGCCGTGGGGCAGCTCGGGTGGGGCGCGGGGAGGGGAATGGGTGTCCCGGGTGTTGGTGACACTCAGGGGGAGCCTGTCCCCAGCTGGGTTATAGAGGTGAGGGGGTGCTGGGTGATACGGGGATGGGGGTGAGCCATGAGGGTGAGGAGGGGACAGTGCGACCGAAGCCACTCCTGCCCCACACCCCACCGCCCTCAGGCCCCCAGCGCCTCCCGCAGCCGGGATTTCACCACTACATCTCCCTTCACCTCGTAGCTGAGGCTCTTCCAGGCCAGCAGAGCGGGCGGCAGGCGCAGGGACAGGAAAGCTGCGCGCATCTTCTCCGGCGACAACCCCGCGTCCCACAGGTAGACATCGCTCAGCTCCCCCGAGAAGGAGTTATAGAGGTCAAAGCCACCCCCAAAACTGTCCTGCTCCTGCCCCAGCAGGATGGAGGACGTAGTCCCCACCGTGTAACCCCTCTGCAGCCCCTTCCTCGGCCAGGGTTTCCCGTTGAACCAAAATTCGGCGATGCCGGTGGCGGATTCCCAGCTGGCACAGACGTGCTCCCAATCCCTGCGGCTCTCGGGGACACGGAAGGTGACGAACTTGCCCCCCACGTAAAACCGATATTCCTCGGGTTTGGGTTTGAAGAGCAGGATCTCGTTGTCCTGGGCTTTGGTGGCGTACGAGAAGAGGCTGTGGGGGCGGCTGAGGTCGGTGTAGGAGCGCAGGCACACGGTGAAATTGTGCAAGGGCTGCTCCAGCCGCGCCCGCAGCACCACGTAAGCATCGCTGGGATCCTTCCGGAACACGAACACCTTTCGGTACAGGTCTGGGGACAACACAGGGGATGTGGTGGCAGCTTGGGGTGTCCCACAGCATCCTCTGGTTGTCGCTCCCTGCTCCAGCATCCTCCAGCGCCGCTGGCCGAGAGTGATCGCAGAGCTGCTGCCCTGCCCTGTGCTGTCCCCCCTCTTACCTTCCTGCGCCACGATCCCCGCCAGCCCGGCCAGGGCGAGCAGCCAGAGCTGCAGGTGGCCCATGGTGGCTGCTGGAGCCGGGTGGAATCCCGGGTTTATGTGCCCGAGGGTGGGAGGGGACGGGCGGGGGGATGTGTCCCCTCCAATCCCGTCCTCAGCAGCCGGGAGGGGCGAGTTCATGCCCTGGGTGGGTGATTTCATGGCATCACGCGGATGTGCCACAAGACTTTGGGTCACCCGCCTGCACGGGGCTGCCCTTGGAGCCGTGGGGCCTGAGGGTGACCCCCCTCCCCCAGGGGACAGGGACATTCCAGCCATGAGCTCACCTGGGTGACAGGGACACCACTTGGGTGACAGAGATACTCCAGGCATGAGGCCACCCAAGGGACAAGGACATCCCAGCCATGAACCCACCTGGGTGAGGTGAGGACACCCCTGACACTCCTTCCCCAGGTGTCCCTGCCCTGTGGGAGGGTCCTGGTTTGATTTGGGTGCAGATAAAGGTGCCCCCGACCCCCTGCCCTGCCCACAACTCTGGGGGACATCTGTTCTCCCTGTCCTGCCCCAGGGGACAGAGATGGACACCAGCTGGTCAAGTGCCCAGTGTCCTGACTGTGGCCTGGGGGTCCCACAGGGACAGGCAGGTGGAAAATGGGAAAGTTTTGCCTGTCCCAAATGATGGTGCTGGACTGGGGGTGTAGGGTCCCTGCAGGGCTTTGATGGATCCCCAGTTTTGGGGATGTGGGTTTATCCTCCATTGATTAATCCCACAGTTTAGGGGGGTTGAGCCCCCAGGTCCTGTAGGGCTGGGCTCAGGCAGAGCAGCCCCATTGTCCCCGTGTCACTCCCGTGACTGCACACACCCATCCCTCGTGGGCTCTGGCCCCTGCTGCCCCTGTCAGGCTGCTCAGTTTCCTTAGGAGCTTCTCCTGCCAATTTGGAGGCACGAGGAGCCTCATTTCCCGTCCCCCCATCACCGCCCAGTCCCATCCAGTCCATTAACTGGGCTGGACAAGTTGTATTTATTGTGTGAAATTTCCACTAGATCCTCTTGGCTTGTCAGGAGAGATGGAAAAAATGCAGTCACTTTTGAACTTTTGGGCCGGGGGTCCAAGCCCAGTGCCAGGGGCTCAGTGCCAGGGGTCCAAATTTGGTGCCGGGGTGAGGGCTCAGTGCCGGGAGTCCACACCCGGTGCCAGGAGTCCAAATCCGGTGCCAGGGGCGGGGGCTCAATGCCGGGGGTCCAAGCCCGGTACCAGGGGATCAGTGCCGGGGGTCCAATCCCGGTACCAGGGTCTCAGTGCCGGGGGTCCAAGCCCGGTGCCAGGGGATCAGTGCCGGGGGTCCAAACCCGGTACCAGGGGATCAGTGCCGGGGGTCCAAGCCCGGTGCCAGGGGATCAGTGCCGGGGGTCCAAACCCGGTACCAGGGGCTCAGTGCCGGGGGTCCAATCCCGGTGCCAGGGGCTCAGTGCCGGGGGTCCAAGCCCGGTACCAGAGGCTCAGTGCCGGGGGTCCAAACCCGTTGCCGCGGCTCCGTTCATTTCCCCGGTGCAGCCCCCGGATCCCCGCAGCCCCCGGCAGCGCCAGGCGAGCAGCAGCACCAGGGGTCCGATGCCGCAGTGCAACACCCCCAGCCCCTCGCTCAGCCCCAGGGCGAGGTCGAAATGCTCGAAGGAGCCGCAGGTGGGCTCCAGCAGCCCAGTCTGCAGCAGGAACTCCCCGGCCAGCCCCGCTGCGTAGGGCACCCAGAGCCACAGGAAAAGCCAGGTGAGCCCGGCTCCGGTAGCCCAGCTCGCCCTGATGCGGGGCACGGCCAGCGCGGCCAGCAGCAGCCCCGCGGGCAGCAGCAGCAGCAGGCACAGGCACAGGGCGAGGTGCAGCAGGTACACGGGTGCCAGGATGCCCACGCTGCGCCGGACACAGCTGGTACCCGCTGCCACGCCGCTGACCAGAGCCGCCGGTGTGGCCAAAAGCAGCGCTGCTGCCCACAGGGCTACAGCCAAGCGGCGGCTCCGCGGGTCCCAGCGAGCCCAGGTGATGCCGCAAGAGCCGCTAGCCACCAGCAGCGCCTGGGCGAACAAACTCCAGTGCCACAGCAGGTGCGTCAGGCGACACGGCCCCGTGCCCAGGTGCCACCCCCGGGCGATGCCCGCGGCCAGCGCCGGCAGCAGCGCGGCGAACAGCGCCGTGCCCGTGGCCAGCTGTGCCACCAGCGGTGGCCACCGCCACTCCTGCGGGCTCCTGATCAGGGCTACCAACAGGGCAGAGGTGGCCAGCGCGGCGGCGGCGCAGGTGGTGGCCAGGAAAGGGGGAGCCACTCGCTGGAAGAGGGGACAGAAGCGGTTGTGGCAGGGTGCGGCGTCGTAGTCCAGGAAGGTGTAGTTGGTGTCGGTGTTGTCGTAGAAGGAGGAGAAGTTGTCCATGATTCCCTCCAGGTCCAGAGAGCTCGGGGTCTCCAGCGTGCCGGGGGTCTGAGGGTGAGGGGGCGTCAGGAGGTGGCGCATCCATGGCCCTGATCCCGCCTTGGGGCTGCGGGAGATCCCGGGAGATCCCGGGCTGGGCTGGGCTGGGCTGGGCCGGGTTATCAGAGAGGGACACGCTGGTGACAGCCGGGCTGGGAACGGGGCCGGGATGGAGCCGTTGGCTGGGGAGGGACACGGGGACCGGGGGGAGGCAGAGCCGTGGACAGGGGGTGCAGACCCCCGAGAGTGGGTGCAGACCCCCGAGGGTGGGTGCAGACCCCGCAGAACCTCCTGTGAGGCAGAACTTGGCGGCAGCACCTGCTGCGAGCCACATCCTGCTCAGAACTGGGAACCCCCTAAACCTCACTCAGCACTGGGGACCCCCATGATCCTGCTTAGAACTGGGGATCGCCTAAACCCCACTCAGGACTGGGGGGCTCCTGTGACCCTACTCAGCATGAGGATCCCCTAAACCCCTCTCAGCATTGGGGTCTCTTTTTACCCCACTCAGCACCAGGGATCCCCTAAACCCCACTCAGCTTTAGGGATCCCCCAAACCCCACTGAGCACCAGGGACCCCCACGATTCTCTTCAGAACTGGGAATCCTCTAAGCCCCACTCAGGACTGGGGGGCTCCTGTGACCCTACTCAGCATTGGGGACCCCCTAAATCCCACTCAGCACCAGGGATCCCCTAAACCCCACTCAGCTTTAGGGATCCCCTAAACCCCACTCAGCACTGAGGTCTCTTTTTACCCCACTCAGAATGGGGACCCCCAAACCCCACTCAGCTTTAGGGAACCCCCAAATCCCACTCAGCACTGGGGACCCCCACGATTCTGCTCAGAACTAGGGATCCCCCAGACCCCACTCAGCATTGGGGTCTCTTTTTACCCCACTCAGCTTTAGGGATCCCCCAAACCCCACTCAGCTTTAGAGAACCCCTAAACCCAACTCAGCTCTGGGGTCTCTTTTTACCCCACTCAGCACCAGGGATCCCCCAAACCCCACTCAGCTCTGGGGATCCCCCAACCCCACTCAGCTTTAGGGACCCTCCAAACCCCACTCAGCTTTAGGGACCCCCCAAACCCCACTCAGCTTTAGGAATCCCCAAACCCCACTCACCTTTAGGGACCCCACTGCTCCTCCTCACACTGAAGACCCCCACTCACCCCCAGCCTCCCCCTCCGGGGGGATGTGACACCCCCAGGCACCAAGGACAAGAATTTTGGGGAGGGGATCACTCACCACAGGGACACAGTTGCCCATTATGCGTTTCCCACGCTGGCAGCGACTCCTTTGAGTCTGGGGGTGTCTGGAGCTTTCTGGGGGTGACTTTTTTCTTTCTCCCTCCCTCCCCTCCTCTCCTCCCGCTCCGAGGGCTGCGGGCAGGAGATAAGAGCCGCCCCCGAGCCGCCCTGGCAGCGGCGGAAAACAGGGAATGCCGCTGCCGGGAATTTCTCCAGCAGGAAACCCATCACGCTTCTTGGCAGGACAATTAAAATTAATTAGGAATTGTATTCGGAGCTGCATCCCCGGGATGCTGGTGAGGTGTGAGTTTGGTGCCAGGGGTTGTGGAAGGGACCCTGAGGTGCTTTCCTTTGCCTCTGGAATGTGGAATTCCCCGTTTTTAACTCGGGGGGGGAAAAAACCTGGAAGGAATAACCTTGGGGTTATCCTGTGGGATTGGTGAATTTGAGGCTTTATGGGAACATCCCTGGAGAGGGGCAGGGCTGGGGGGGCTCCAGAGCTGAGAATTTGGGTGCTGATGAAAATTTTGGAGGGGCTGGGGGGTTCCAGAGCTGAGAATTTGGGTGCTGGTGGGAATTTAGGAAAGATTGGGGGGCTCCAGAGCTGGGAATTGGGGTGCTGGTGGGAATTTAGGAAAGATTGGGGGGCTCCAGAGCTGAGAATTTGGGTGCTGATGAAAATTTTGGAGGGGCTGGGGGGGCTCCAGAGCTGAGAATTTGGGTGCTGGTGGGAATTTGGGAAGGATTGGGGGGCCAGGAGGACATTTGGGGGTGAAAGGGGTGAGGAAGAATTTGGGAATTGGAAATTTGGGGATGGACTGAGGGGGAAGATTTGGGGGTGAAAATTTGGGAATTGGCAATTTGGGGATGGGCTGAGGGGGCAGATTTGGGGGTGAAAATTTGGGAATTGGGGATGGGCTGAGGGGGAAGATTTGGGGATGAAAATTTGGTGAATTGGCAATTTGGGATGGGCTAAGGGTAGATTTAGGGTGAAAGGGGTGAGGAGGAATTTGGGAATTGGAAATTTGGGGATGGGCTGAGGGGCAGATTTGGGGGTGAAAATTTGGGAATTGGCAATTCGGGGAGTTTCTGAGGGGCAGATTTGGGGGTGAAAGGGGTGAGGAGGATCTCTGGGGGTTGGGATTGGGGTTGTTGCTTTTTTGGGGGAGGTGCTGAGGGTCAGAATTGGAGGACTGTGCTAAATTTGGGGTTTCCACGGGAGGTCAGCTTCACTTTGGGGGTTCAAGGAAGGTTTGAGGGGGGGGAGGGGGCTCTCCCCAAAACCACCCCCCCAATCCCCAGAAGGCAGAGAAGCCAAGCAGGTAATGTGTGTAATCCAGATATATTTATAGGATTATTTTCCGAGATTAGCACAGGATATTAGAAAGGTTATAAAGTCACATCGACGGTCGTTGGCTCCCTTTTATGTACAGACAAAAAAAAAAAAATAAAACCACAGCACAACAACACAGCCCAGCCTCTGCCCCTCCCCCAGCCTCTCCACAGCTCCCCAAAATATGGCTTTCGTGTCTATTGAGAGTTCAGTGGCTGCAGCCACCCCGGGGAGGTCCAAATTTGAATTTTTTCAGCCCCACCCCGTGACTGGGTGGGTGTGGGGCCACCAAGCTGGGCTCTCCCAGACACGGTGACACCGCTTCTGTCACCTCCCCCCCTCCCCTCGGTGTCACACCCAGCCTTGCTTAGTTGTCACATCAACCCCTCCCCCACCCCCAGAGGGGTCACACCTCAGCCTGTCCCCTCCCAGTGACCCCAAAAGGGATTTTCCCAGCACATTGGGATTCCCTTTTTGCCAGGTGGAGTGTCCTCCCCCCCTTGGGAGGGTCCCTGTCACCCCCACCTGGTTGTTTTTGTCACCCCCAGGTGTGACACAAATCTCCTCCACTGCTCTGATCTCCACCAAACCCTTTGGTTCCTGCTCTGATGGATTTTCTGAGCCTTCCCAGCTTCTTTCTGTCACCTCAGCAGGTCCCCAAACCCCCTCCCACAGGTGACACTGGCACCTGCCTGGGCTGCCCTGCCACACCCCACACCAAAAACACCAAAAACACCTCAAAAAACACCAAATCCAGGCTCTTCTCCCTGGCTCTTGGAGCAGCAAAAAAAACTGAATTCCAGGAGGGGAAAAGCACTTCCCTGTCCCAGGATTACTCCTCCAAGAGGAAAAAACACCCCAAAAACGGCTGTGCCCAGCAAAGGAAACCCCAAAAACTCCTCCTGGTGCTGACACCACTCCTGAGCCACAGTCACACCTCAAGTGTCCCCAGGGCCACCTCCCTCACTGCCTGCCACTCCTCTGCCTCCCCCCAGGTGCTGGCAGGGTTTAGAGAGGGGCAAGAGGTGCTAAAATTCTTCCTCTGTCTCCCAGGTGAGGTTTCCCACCCCTAAAGACTTTTAATTCCTTGCTGGAGGGGCCCCCTCATCCTCCAGACCACCCCAAATCCATGGGGTGGGGTCCTAGGTGAGGTTGCCCTCCTCTAGAAAAACCCCAAATCCACGTGGTGTCCAACCCAAGGGCAGCTCCCCCAACCCAGACTGGGATGTGGGATCCCACAAAATGTCATCCCAAAGGTTGGGGGTGTCCTGACCATGCTGGGGGGAGCAGCCCCATGCCAGGGCTGTGCTGGAGAGTTGGGAAAAGTGTTTGGTTTTTGTCTTGGAAGTGATGGTGAGAGGCAGGAGGAAGGATGAGACACCCCCAACATCCCAAAGCTTCTGTGGGGATACCCAAACTCCCCCAGATCCCAAATCCAGCTGTTTTGGCAACTGTTGGTTGGGAAAAATCAGCCCTTTCCAAGCTCATCCCTGCCCTGGGAAGGGGCTGGGGAGGGAAGGGGGGTACAGAGACCCCACCCCTGGTTCTGGGGGTCCCAGGGATACAACCCCAGCCCCAGGGGTGCTGCCTCCTGCACTGAACATCTCAATAGATGATTCAAATTGGTATTTCCAATCAGAGAATTTAGGAAAAATTAAAAAAAAAAAAAAAAAAAAAGTGCCTTTTCCCCACCACTCTAGATTTGCTCCCTCCAAAATAAAACCTCAGCCCTCCCCCCTCCCATTGGGGTGGGACCAGGGAGCTGTGGGGGCTCCTGATCTGTCTGGGGGTCCCACCCTGGACTTTTTTCACCCCCTTTTTCACACACTGACTGCACGAGGACAGCTCTGCTCCTGCATGGACACTGCTCCACAAGAACCACCAAGGATAAAACTGGGGCAGGGTCTCACTCTGCTGCCAGCTGGAGTCACCCCCAGCACTGGGGACAAACTCAGATTCCCAAACTCACCCTGGGAACCCAGAGCTGTTTTTATCCTTGGGAATATCAAAGAAACCAAAAAAAACCAGAGAGAAACAAAGGGAAGAGCTACATCAACCCCAGCCCAACACTCCCAACCAAGTGCCCGAAGCGAAGAGCAGCCACAAAACCAAAAAAAATAAAAAAAGAAAAAAAGCAAGAAAAAGATCCAAAAGGAAGAATTCTCTCACTCACAGGTTGTTTGGCTGAGTGGGGATGGAGGTGCAAGCAAGCAAACAGGGCTGGGGGCTCTTGGCTGGATTTGTACAAAGTTCAAGAAGCGTCGGTGGCTCTCCCCGCTCTCCGTCCCTCTGTCCGTCCGTCCCCCCAGAGAAAATCTGTTGGGTTTTGTGGGGTTTGTGGTCTGGTTGCTGTTGCCATCGGGGTTCTCTTGGCTCCATTTCTCTCTCTCTCACTCTCTCTTTCTGACCCCCTTTTTTTTTATTTTTATTTTTTTTTTTTTAGATGAAATATTCCTTCTTGTCGTCGCCGCCGGCCTGGCCGCCCTCGGCGTTGATGATGGCGGTGTCGGCGTCCGGAGCGTCGTCAGAGCCTTTGGCCTCGTGGGTCAGGTAAGTGCCTGGAGGATGGGGGGACAATGTTGGGGGGTCTCTCAGCACCCCAACATACACACTAAGCTGCCTGAAGGGCTCTACTGGGGTTGGCTGTAATGGGAAAGTAGATGGGGAGGGATGGGATGGAGGTTTTTTGGAGGAGTGTCCGCTCGCAGAGTGACCTCTTGGAGAAGTAGGGTGGGGGGCTCTACTCACACCATTGGGGGTGGATGATGGTTGGGTGGAACTGTGACCCCAGGGCTTGGGTACAAACCTGCTGGGCATGAAGGGAAAGGAGGAGGAGATGGGGACAAGGACAATCCTGGGACAGCGGGTGTGTTGGGTTGATGTGACCAAAAATGTGGATTCTGTCACCATCTGTTAAACCAGCTGGGGTAATGACCCTGATCTCTGTGAGAGATATCTCCTGTTAATGGGGCAGCTTTAAACCAGCTGGGCAATCATCTTTATCTTTCCCATGACCCACCCTTCATCCAGGAGCTATCACCTGTTAATGGGCCATTGTTAAAAACTGGGTGTGGCAGCAATTCTTATCACTGTGGGAGATATCTGCTGTTAATGGGCCATTGTTTAAAACTGGGTGTGGCAGTGATCTTTATCTCCTGGCACATATTATCTGTTAATGGGCCAGCTTTAAACCAGCTGGGCAATCATCTTTATCTTTCCCACAGCCCATCCTCCCTCCAGGAGATATCTCCTGTTCATGGCCAGTGAGTCCCAGTGCATGACTGATAAAATTCCATCATCCCACTGGGAGATGCTCCACCCAACCTTTCCTACCCAGATAAAAACTGACATTTTGGACACCACTGGATTCCAGAGGAAAACCAGACCTTTCCACATCATCCCTGGACCTTCAGAGGAAAACTGCACCTTCTCCAGCTGAACCACATCTGCCACTGCAGGAGGATGCAGCCACCATTGAATGGCACTGCTGCCACCACCCTGACTGACTGATGGGTGTCAGCTTGGATTGTGGCTCTGGCAGGGTTGGGATTGTTCTTTGTGATACTGTATTTCTATTTCAATTTTCCTAGTGAAGAACTGTTATTCTTATTGCCATGACATCCCCTTAATTTCAAAATTATAATAATTTGCAGGGAGGGAGTTTACATTCTCCATTTCAAAGAGAAGCTTCTGCCCTTATTGGCAGACACCTGTCCTGCAAACCAGGAGGAGACCCCTGAGGGGTGCTGGTACCCCCCTGCAGCCCCCCCCCCAGGCTGTACCTTTGTGCCTGATCAGGTAATGTCCCAGCACGATGAGCAGGCTGAGCAGCAGGAAGACGATGACAGCCACCACCCCACCAATCATGGCATGGTAGGTGCTGGAGGTCGAGGGTACTGGGCTGGCATCTGCCAAAAGACAAGGAGATGAGACCCTGCAAGGGGGAAGCAGAGGCTCCATCCTGCTGTAGGATCCTGGGGGAAGGCAGCAAGGGAAGCAAAGTGGAAATCCCCATCCTCCACAGTGGGGTTTTGGCCCCTAAAAAGGGAGGATGAGGTTTGGGTAGAAGGGGACGTGCAGGTTGGAATTGTCACAGAGGGGTGATGGCACTTTGAGGATAGCAGGAATCCTGCCAGAAATCCTCCTCCCACTGTGCCCCATCAGCTCAGGGTGGGGACAGAGCCACATTTGGAAAGGACAAAGTGGGGGAGACACGGGGGAGGCAGCAGGACAGAGGGACAAGACATGACACAGACACGAACAGGACAAGAGAGCTGCTGCCACAACCTGCTGGGAACAGCTGGAAAACACCAAAATCCACACACACACACAGAGCCTGGAGCCAGGCTGGGCACATGGCAGGGCTGTCCCCAAAGCCAGGGCTGGGGCCACCATCCTCCTGTGGGAGCTTCTTGGGCCAAGCTGGGCCACAAAGAGAGAGAAAAGGAGCTTACAGTACCTTGGATGAGAGCTGGAGTGAAGGATGGAGCTGAGGCCATGGAAGCATGAGAGATGGGCTGGGAAGGGCCTGGAGTGGAGTGAACGTGTGGGGTGGGGAGCTGGGGAACATCTGGGGAGGACAACAAAAAACACAGGACACCAATCAAAGCTGGGAAGGGCCAGCGAGGTGACAGAGCTTGCTGGGGGGACCCTCCATGACTCCTCTGCTTGTGTCACCAACTTTTGGGACATTGTGATGCTGTGACATCCCCCAGACCCCTGGTGAGCTCCTGGGAAGTGTCACCCAGCAGGAGGTGCCACCTGCACTCACCTGTGCACAGCCTTGGGGGCAAGGACAGGTGGGAGAGCTGGAGGTGGCTCCCAGTGCCTGAGACATGATGGATTTAGGGACAAAAGTGGGAATTCCCAAAACCTGGATATGAAGCTTGTGTGCTGTGACAAAGGGGGTGACACCAGGTGGGTGCCACCCCTCAAGGACAGCATGAGGCACCTGGGGTGAGCTCAGGGTGCTCACAGGACACCACACAGGGGACAGGAGGGACACACAAGGGTTGGGCATTTGGGGGCTGGTCCGGGACAGGCTGAGGGAGGGGACACAGGGGACAAAGTGTCTGAGGTGCCACTGCTGCCTCCACACTGCAGGGGAAGGGTGGGGAAATGGAAGAGCAGAGCACAGGAACAGGGAAAGTGCAAGGTGGGAGAGAGAGGGGGAGAGAGGCTGGGAGGACACTAGGACAGCCCAAATCCATGGAAAAATCACAGGGAAATGGGATCAACGTGTGGGAAGGGAACTGGAGATGGGATGGCAGCCAGGGGAGGGCACTGGCAGCAGCACACAGCACACACAGCATGGCATGGGGACATGGGGACACAGAGACCCCTGTCCCAGTGTGACACAGGGACATGGAACACACAGAGCCCTGTCCCACGTGTGACACATGGGGACACACAGCCCTGTCCCACGTGTGACACAGGGCACAGGGACATGGGGACATACAGAGCTCTGTCCCAGTGTGATACATGGCATGGGGACACACACAGAGCCATGTCCTATGTGTGACACATGGGGACACACACAGCCCTGTCCCAGTGTGACACAGGACATGGGGACACACACAGAGCCCTGTCTCATGTGTGACACATGGGGACACACACACAGAGCCCTGTCTCATGTGTGACACAGGACATGGGGACACACACAGAGCCATGTCCTATGTGTGACACATGGGGACACACAGAGCCCTGTCCCACGTGTGACACAGGACATGGGGACACACACAGAGCCCTGTCTCATGTGTGACACATGGGGACACACACACAGAGCCCTGTCCCACGTGTGACACAGGGACATGGAACACACAGAGCCCTGTCTCATGTGTGACACATGGCATGGGGACACACACAGAGCCATGTCCTATGTGTGACACATGGGGACACACACATAGCCCTGTCCCACGTGTGACACAAGGAATGGGGACATGGGGACACACACACAGAGCCTTGCCCCATGTGACACACGACACAGCCACAAGCACAGCACACTCAGGACGAGCCGGGGGCGTGGCAGGACCCGCCCCTCCCCACCCCGGTGACACGGTGACACTTCCTGTGTGTCCCCTCCGCAGGACACACTCCGGCCACCGTGGCCACTCACCGCTGACATCCAGGTTGTACTTGGCCACCACGCTGCCCATGGAACTGGTGGCTGTGCACACGTAGGTGCCACTGTCACTCTTGTTGAGGAAGGGGAAGATGAGGACGCTGTCGGAGCTGAGCTGCAGCGGGGCGTCGCTGCCCTCCTTCTCCCAGAGGAATTCCTGCGGGCTGAGACACAGCACGGGCTCAACACCCCGGGAATTCCCGGGAAAACTGAATTTAGGGGTGATGCCAGAGTGCTCAACACCCCGGGAATTCCCGGGAAAACTGAATTTAGGGATGATGCCAGGGAGCTCAGCATCCCGGGATTTCCCAAGGAAACTGAATTTAGGGATGATGTCAGGGAGCTCAGCATCCCGGCAAAATTGAATTTAGGGATGAGCCAGGATGGATCTGATGCTCTGGGACAGGACAGGGGGCTCAGCACCCTGAAATTTCCCAGGGAAATTTAATTTAGGAACAAGTCAGGATGGATCTGTTGTTTTAGGACAGGGGGCTCAGCACTCCAGGATTTCCCAGGGAAATTTAATTTAGGGATGAGCCAGGGTGGATCTGATGTTCTGGGACAGGACAGAGGGTCAACACCCTGAAATTTTCCAGGGAAATTGAATTTAGGGATGAACCAGGATGGATCTGCTGCTCTGGGAAGGGACACAGGCTCAGCACTCCAGGATTTCCCAGGGAAATTTAATTTAGGGATAAGCCAGGGTGGATTTGTTGTTTTAGGACCGGGGTCAGCACCCTGGGATTTCCCAGGGAAATTTAATTTAGGGACAAGCCAGGATGGATCTGTTGTTTTAGGACAGGGGGTTCAGCAACCTGGGATTTCCCAGGGAAATTTAATTTAGGGATGAGCCAGGATGGATCTGATGCTCTGGACTCACCACCCTGGAATGACCTGGAGAAATTGAATTTAGGGAAGAACCAGGATGGATCTGTTGCTCTGGGATGGGACAGGGGGCTCCGCACTCCGGGATTTCCCAGGGAAATTTAATTTAGGGATAAGCCAAGGTGGATCTGATGTTCTGGGACAGGACAGAGGGTCAACACCCTGAAATTTTCCAGGGAAATTTAATTTAGGGACAAGCCAGGATGGATCTGTTGTTTTAGGACAGAGGGTTCAGCACCCTGAATTCCCCAGGCAAATTTTATTTAGGGATGAGCCAGGATGGATCTGCTGTTTCAGGACAGGACAGGGGGTCACTCTGCTCCCATGGGACACCCCAAACCCCCCCAGCAGCTCCTGCCCAGCTCTGGGTGGGGCTGGCAGTGGGAGGGGAGGGCCTGAGGAGCAGGAGGAGGAGGAGGAAGGTGAGGAAGGTCTTACATGGGGTTGCCCTGCCCATCACACTGCAGCTGCAGCTTCTCCCCCTCCCGCGGGTACTGTGGGTGGGGCTCGATCTTTGCCGTCGGCTTGTCTGGAAAAAGGGGGAGAGGAATGGTGGGGTGAGTGCCTGGCACCCCAAATCCTGCACCTGGCAACCCAAATCCTGCCCTGTCATCCTAAATCCTGCACCTGGCAGCTCAAATCCTGCCCTATCATCCCAAACCCTGCCTCTGGCAATCCAAATATTGCTCTGGAACCCCAAAACTCACCCCTGACACCCTAAATCCTGCCCCTGCCACTCCAAATCTCACCCCTGGCATCCCAAATCCTGCCCCTGCTACTCCAAATTCTGCCACCAAAATCCTAAATCCTGTATGTGGGCACCCAAAATCCTGCACCTGACACCCCAAATCCTGCACCTGGCATCTGAAATCATGCCCTGGCACCCCAAATCCTGCCCCAGAATCTAAAATCCTACATCTGTGGGTCTCTTGGACCCCCATCCCCCCCAAAAACGTGCCCCCACGTACAGTGGACCTGCAGCTTCTGTGTGGTTGACCTCTCTGAGTTCTGCAGGGACTCGTGGTCCACAGTGCAGGTGACCTCGACCTCGTTGTCCTCCTTGGTGACACGAAATTCCACCCTGCTGGTCACTGTGAAGGTTTTGCCATTGGGGTCCTCAACCACCTCAGTGCCAGAGTCTGTGGGGACAGGGGACACTCAGAGCTGAGGGACACACTGGAAAATCTGTTTGGTTTTTAATTCTGGCTCTGGGTGAAGAGAGAAGACTCCAAACAAAATCAGGAATTAAGGGGTGTAAAGAACACCAGGGTTACACACAGGATGGGATGTGGGAGGTGATGGTGGGGAGGGGATCAGTGGGATGGAAGGGGATGGAATGGGATTGATGGGATCAGTGGGATGGGAGAGAATGGGATGGGACAGAATCAGTGGAATGGGATTGATGGGATGGGAGAGAATAGGATGGGATGGGATCAATAGGATGAGACAGGATCAGTGGGATGGGAGAGAATGGGATCAATGGGATGGGACAGAATCAGTGGAATGGGATCGATGGGATGGGAGAGAATTGGGATGGGATCAATGGGATCAGATGGGATGGAAGGGGATGGGATGGGATCAATGGGATTGGATGGAACAGGATCAATAGGATGAGATGGGATCAGTGGAATGGGAGAGAATGGGGTGGGATCGATGGGATGGGATGGGATGAATGGGATCAATGAGATGGGATCAATGGGATTGGATGGGACAGGATCAATGGGATGGGAGAGTATGGGATCCATGGGATGGGATGAATGGGATGGGAGAGTATGGGATCCATGGGATGGAATCCATGGATGGAATCCATGGGATGGGATGGGGTGGAAGAGTATGGGATTGATGGGATGGGATGGGATGGGATGGGATGGGATGGGATGGGATGGGATGGGATGGGATCCATGGGATGGGAGAGGATGGAATCCATGGGATGGGAGAGGATGGAATCCATGGGATGGGAGAGGATGGAATCCATGGGATGGGATGGGATGGGAGAGGATGGAATCCATGGGATAGGAGAGTATGGGATCCATGGGATGGGATCCATGGGATAGGATGGGATCCATGGGATGAGATCCATGGAATGGGACCGATGGGATAGGATGGGATCCATGGGATGAGATCCATGGAATGGGACCGATGGGATGGGATGGGATCAATGGGACAGGTTCCATGCAATGGGATTCATGGGATGAGACCAATGGGATCAGTGGGATCAATGGGACGAGATCCATAGGACAGAATGGGATGGATCCATGGGATATGACACTGCTGTACCACAGTCATCCCCCCAGTCCCCCCCAGTGTCCCCAGCCCCCAGGACAGGCTCCCCCACCCTTGATCTCCCTGTTGCCCTTCCTCCAGCGCAGCTGTGCCGCGGGTTTGCTGCCGGACGAGCGGCAGATGAGCCGCGCCACCTTCTCCTCGTCGATGGGCTGCTCGTGGCCAAAGATTTGGGGCTTCTGGGGGATTCCTGCAGGAAAAGGAGGAGAAAAAAACACAAATCTGTGAGATGGGTGGGGCACACAGGTGTTGGAGCCCAGAAATCTGGGATTTTTGTGCTATCTGACCTCCTGGAGAGCGCTGCTTTCAATCGGAGGTCTTGGAGAAATTTCCAAATTTGGAGTTAAAATCAGAGGTGTGTAGTTAAATAGAATTGTGTGATTTCACATGGGGAAGGGTTTGAAATTGGAGGTTTTTATAATATAGTAATGAGACAAGATGGTGGATTTTGGGTTGTGACTTTTTCAGTGGTTTCAGGCAGTAATTTCTGGTTGGACAGTTAGTGCTGCACTGAGGGTCACAGGAATTTAATTATTGGGTTAAAAGTATAAATAATACAGGTGTTAATTCTCTATTGGACTGTTTAGCTTTAAAAGATCTTGTAGCTTGCTAAGTTCACCTCCATTTCACCTTCTAGCTGGTAGCTGGAAGTGTTACTGAACTTTCTGTACTTTAATTTAATAAACAACCAAGGGAAAATCCATTTCCTTCATGTGTTTTTTAATCCTGAGTGAAGACAGAAGAAATTTCAAATAAACCATTAATTAAGTGGTGTAAACACCACCACAGTTACAGGTAACACAGAGAGGTGATGGGATCTGAGAGGTGATGGTGGGGAGGGGATAGGATGGGATGGATGGGATCCATGGGATCTATGGGATGGGATGGAGGAGATGGGAAAGGAGGAAACAGGATGGGATGGTGGGGATGGAATAGAATGGGATGGGATCCATGGGATCATTGGATGGGATCCACAGGATAGATGGGATCAATGGGATGGGATCCATGGGATCAATGGGATGGGATCTATGGGATGGACTGGATCCATGGGATCGATGGAATTGGATGGGATCCACGGGATCAATGGGATGGGATCCAAGCTATCAATGGGATAAGGATCCATAGGATGGATTGGATCCATGGGATGGGATCCATGGGATCGATGGGATAGAGGGACCCATGGGATGGATGAGATCCATGGGATCAATGGGATGGGATCCACACAATCAATGGGACGAGATCCATGGGATCCATGGGATGAGATCAATGAGATTTATGGGATAGGATCCATGGGATGGTTTGGATGGGATCCATGGGATCCCTGGGATCAATGGGATGGGATCCATGGGATGGATGGGATAAGATCCATGGGATGGATTGGATCCACGGCACGCATGGGATGGGATCAGAGGGATGGGATCCATGAGATCCATGGGATCATGGGGTGGATGGGATCCTTGGGATCAATGGGATGGGATCCACGGGCTCAATGGAATCAATGGGATGGGATCAATGGAATCCCTGGGATCTATGGGATGGGATCCATGGGATGGGATCCACGGGATCAATGGGATCCCTGGGATCTATGGGATGGGATCCATGGGATCAATGGGATCTCTGGGATCTATGGGATGGGATCCATGGGATCAATGGGATCCCTGGGATCTATGGGATGGGATCCATGGGATAGATGGGATGGATGGATCAATGGGATAGGATCCATGGGATGGATGGGATCCCTGGGATCAATGGGATGGGATAGATGGGATGGATGGATCAATGGGATGGGATCCATGGGACAGATGGGATGGATGGATCAATGGGATGGGATCCATGGGATAGATGGATCAATGGGATCCCTGGGATCGACAGGATAGGATCCATGAGATGGATGGATCAATGGGATCCCTGGGATCCATGGGATAGATGGCATGGATGAATCAATGGGATGGGATCCATGGGATGGATGGATGGATGGATGGATGGATGGATGGATGGATGGATGGATGGATGGATGGATGAATGGGATCCCTGGGATCAATGGGATGGGATCCATGGGATGGATGGATCGATGGGTTGGGATCCATGGGATGGATGGGATCCATGGGATGGGATCCATGGGATGGATGGATCGATGGGTTGGGATCCATGGGATAGATGGGATCCATGGGATGGATGGATGGATGGATGGATGGATGGATGGATGGATGGATGGATGGATGGATGGATGGATGGATGGATGGATGGATGGATGGATGGGATCCCTGGGATGGGATCCATGGGATGGATGGATCGATGGGTTGGGATCCATGGGATAGATGGGATCCATGGGATGGATGGATCGATGGGTTGGGATCCATGGGATAGATGGGATCCATGGGATGGATGGATGGATGGATGGATGGATGGATGGATGGATGGATGGATGGATGGATGGATGGATGGATGGATGGATGGATGGATGGATGGATGGATGGATGGATGGGATCCCTGGGATGGGATCCATGGGATGGATGGATGGATGGATGGATGGATGGATGGATGGATGGATGGATGGATGGATGGATGGATGGATGGATGGCATCCCCAGTGCGCCGCGCCCGCCCCGCCGTACCCAGCACGGTGACCAGCGCCTTGGCCGTCCGGACGGGCATGGTGAAGATGGAGCAGGTGTACTCGCCCTCGTCGGCCAGCACCACGTCGCTGATGCTGATGGTCAGCTCGTTGGGCGTGGAGCGCTCCAGCTGGATCCGGTTATCCCGCAGGGCTGGGGGGAAAAGGGGTCAGGGGCAGCTGGGAATTCACAGGGAGATCTGGAGGGGGAAATCTGGGGGGCAAATCCAGGAATTCTGGGGAAAAATGGGGGGAAAAACCAAGAGAAACCAAAGGAAAACCCAAGGAAAACACAAGAGAAACCCAAGAGAAACTGAAGGAAAATCCAAGGAAAACCCAAGAGAAACCCAAGGAAAACCCAAGAGAAACACAAGAGAAACCCAAGGAAAACACAAGAGATACCCAAGGAAAACCCAAGGAAAACCTAAGGAAAAACCCAAGGAAAAACCCAAGGAAAAACCCAAGGAAAAACCCAAGGAAAACCCAAGGAAAAACCCAAGGAAAACCCAAGGAAAACCCAAGGAAAAACCCAAGAATTCTGGGAAAAATTGGGGGAAAAACCCAAGAAAAACCCAAGAATTGGGAGAAGAATTGGGGGAAGAATTGGTGAAAAAAATCCAAGAAAAAACCCAAGAATTCTGGGAAAAATAGGGGGAAAAATTGGGGGAAAAACCCAAGGAAAACCCAAGGAAAACCCAAAAATTCTGGGAAAAATTGGGGGAAAAACCCAAGAAAAACCCAAGAATTGGGGGGAAAAATTGGGGGAAAAATCTGAGAAAAAAATCCAAGAATGCTGGGAAAAACTGGGGGAAAAATCCAAGAAAAACCCAAGAAAAAAAAACCAAAAAACCCAAGAAAAAACCCAAGAATTCTGGGAAAAACTGGGGGAAAAACCCAAGAAACACCCAAGAAAAAAAATCCAAGGAAAAAATCCAAGAAAAAAATCCAAGAAAAAATCCAAGAATACTGGGAAAAATTGGGGGGAAAACTGGGGGGAAAACCCAACAAAAAATCCAAGGAAAAATCCAAGGAAAAAATCCAAGAAGGGGGGGAAAACTCCAAGAATTCTGGGAAAAATTGGGGGAAAAATCCACAAAAATTACATGAAAACGACATGAAAAATCTGGGAATTCTGTGGAAAATCCAGGAAAAACTGGGGGGGAAATGGGGAAAAATCTGGAGAGAAAATCCAGGAATTCTGGGAAAAATCAGGGAAAAATCCAGCAATTCTGTGAAAATCTGTAAAAAATCCAGGAATTCTTGGAAAATCTGGGATTTCTGAAATAATCCAGGAAAAATCCAGGAATTCTGGGGAAAATCCGGGAATTCTGGGAAAAATCTGTGAAAAATCCAGGAATTCTTAGAAAATCTCAGAAAATCTGGGAAAAAAAATCCTGGAAAAAAAAATCCGGGAAAAAACAATTTTTCAGAGGTTTTACCTCATTTTACTTTGGTTTTATCTCATTTTTTCCAGGGTTTTACTTCTGTTTTTTCTAGGGTTTTACCTCGGGGTTGTTTGGGTTTTACTTCATTTTTCTGTGGCTTTATCTCATTTTTGGGGGATTTTACCTTGTTTTACCATGGTGTTACCTCATTTTTGAGTAATTTTACCTATTTTTTCTGGGTTTTGCATCGCTTTTGGGGGGTTTTACCTTGGTTTTTCTGGGATTTTACCTCATTTTACCAAGGTTTTACCTCATTTTTGGGGGGTTTTACCTCATTTTTCTGAGGTTTTACCTCATTTTTGGGGCGTTTTACCGCATTTTTCTGGGATTTTACCTCATTTTTGGGAGATTTGACCTTGTTTTACCACAGTGTTACCTTATTTTTTTGGGGGGGGGGGGGGGTTTACCTAATTTTTGGGTGGTTTTACCTAATTTTTCTGGGGGTTTTACCTCGGTTTTTTTCTAGGGTTTTACCTCATTTTACCACGGTTTTACCTCATTTTATTTTGGTTTTACCTCGTTTTTTTCTAGGGTTTTACCTCATTTTATTTTGGTTTTACCTCACTTTTTCTGTGGTTTTACCTCGGTTTTTTTAAGGGATTTTACCTCATTTTACCAAGATTTTACCTCTTTCTTGGCAGGTTTTACCTCGTTTTTGGGTGGTTTTACCTAATTTTTCTGTGGCTTTACCTTATTTTACCACGGTTTTACCTCGGTTTTTTGGGGTTTTACCTCGTTTTTTGGTGGTTTTATCTCGTTTTTTTGGGGGTTTTACCTCGTTTTTGGGGTTTTACCTCGTTTTTTTGGGGTTTTACCTCGTTTTTGGGTGGTTTTACCTCATTTTTTGGGGGTTTTACCTCGTTTTTGGGTGGTTTTACCTCATTTTTGGGTGGTTTTACCTCATTTTTTGGGGGTTTTACCTCGTTTTTGGGTGGTTTTACCTCATTTTTGGAGGGTTTTACCTCGTTTTTCCCCAAAGTACAGAGTCTGCTGGGCAGGGTTGGACCATTGGAGAGAGGAATCATCAGGATCCTCCACCTGGCACTTGAGCACCACCGTGCCCCCGGCCACCACGGTCTCATCCGACGTCGTGGGCTGACTCTCTGCACGTGAAAAAAGGGGAATTAAGGGGGGTCCTGGGTGTCCCCTCCCAGTGTCACTCAGCTCCTCCTCTTCCTTCAGGCAGCCCAAGGGCAGGGAATCAAGCTCCAGGATCAGATAACTCCCCTCACCATCCCAAGGACAGTTATTTTTGGGAAGTGGAGCTGCACAGGGACAAGGGGGACATGGCACAATGCTTTATTTATTTATTAAAGGAGGAACACTGAGAGGGCTGGAAGCATCTGAATTTCTTCTTTTTTTTTCATGAAGATGAAGGAAAATTGATCCTTTTGCTCCCATCACAAACTCCCCCAGAGCTGTCTCAGGAAGGTTCTGGTTTTTCCTGTTAAAATCAAGAAAGGTTGGGCTGGAAATGCCCAAGGAAAGAATTTTTAGGAAGGAAATTCCTGTTGTGAGGGTGAAATGCCCAAGGCCAGGCTGGGCAGGGTTTGGAGCAGCCTGGGATGGTGGCTGGACACTGGAAGGGACAAAGATGAATTTTAGTTTTTTTCAGTCTGGGATTCCACCAGTTCCTCCCTGCCCAGGATTTCCACAGAATCACCAGACTGGGATTTAAAACATTCCCAGCACTCAGATTCATCCTCACTGTCCAAGTTTTTCTTGCTCTTTGCTCATCTCTGCCTCATCCCCTGCTCTCTCCAACACCTGCCTCATCTCTGATCTGGGAATCCACCCCTGGGCTTGTTTTAATTTGGTTAACGAGCCTTTTGTCCTGCTATACCCTAATTAGGGGATTAAACCTTTCCAAGCCTCTGTTGTCCAAACTCCAGCTCGACAACGAGGGTCTGACACCCACGCAATTAACACAATTACCACCCTAACCCCAGGCCTGGCCTCATTAAGGAATTACTGTGAGGAGAGATTAAGCACATCCAGGATGCCACCCCCGCCCTGGGGGTGTCCCCAGAGGGGATATTCCCCTCCTCTCACCCCCTGGGACCCCCATTCTGGCCCCCCAGAGCCCCCCCTGCATGACCCAGATCTGGGGGGGCTCTGGAACAGATGGGAATGGGCAGGATTTAATAAAACCCACACAGCTGGAACCTGCTGGAAGTGACAGAATAGGGGCAAAGCTGGGGGAAGGAGGGGGCACAGAGCAGCTGGACCCACCCTGGGGGTCTTTCCCCTCCTCCCATGGGGTCTCTCTGAGCACAAGCTGCTGTGCCAAGGCTCACAAAGGAACCACAGAATTCTAGAATGGTTTGGGTTGAGAAGAAAAACAGTTCCAACCCCCTTCTGCAGGTAGAATCACTTTTATTATCCCAGGTGTCTCCAAGTCCCATCCAGCCTGGCCTGGGACATTTCCAGGGATGGAGCAGCCTCAGCTTCTCTGGGCACCCTGTGCCAGGGCCTCCCCACCTTCACAGGGATGAATTCCTTCCCAAAATGCCAACTGTGTTGGGTTGATGGGGCCAGAAATGTGGATTCTGTCACCAGCTGTTAAAACCAGGTGGGGCAGTGATTTTTATCTCTGTGGGAGATATCTCCTGTTAATGGGCCAGCTTTAAACCAGCTGGGGCAATCATCTTTATCTTTCCACAGCCCATCCTCCCTCCAGGAGATATCTCCTGTTAATGAGCCATTGATAAAATTCCATCATCCCACTGGGAGATGCTCCAGCCAGGGGAGGAGCCAAGCCTTTCCTACCCAGATAAAAACTGACATTTTGGACACCACTGGATTCCAGAGGAAAACCAGACCTTTCCACACCATCCTTGGACCTTCAGAGGAAACTGCACCTTCTCCAGCTGAACCACATCTGCCCCTGCAGGAGGATGCAGCCACCATTGAATGGCACTGCTGCCAACACCCTGACTGACTGATGGGTGTCAGCTTGGATTCTGACTCTGGCAGTGTTTTGGGATTGTTCTTTGTAATACTGTATTTCTATTTGAATTTTCCTAGTAAAGAACTTATTGCCATGAGAGCCCCTTAATTTCTAAATTATAATAATTAGGAGGGAGAGGGTTTACATTCCCATTTCATAGAGAAGCTTCTGCCTTTATTGGCAGACACCTGTCTTGCAAACCAGAACACCAACCCAGCAGCACCATCCTGATACATCCCCTGGGAGTATCCTAAAAAAAAAACCAAAAAAACAGGGGTCTGGGAGCTGAGACTGTCCCATCAGTGCAGCCAGAGCTGCTGGGCTGAGCTGGCACAAAGAGCTGGGACAGGTGCTGGACACTCCAGGAGCATCCGCCAGCACAGGGCTGTGCCACCTGACAGAGCTGGCACTGTCCCCTTACCTCCCTCCAAGGGACCCCTCAGGACCCTGCTGTCACCCCACAATAGAGGCACAAAATTATTTTCAGGTTGGGGACACAGCCAGGAGGGCTCAGATCCAGCCCTAGATCCAGAGTAACCTCAGGATCCCCCAAAAAAACAGCCACAAAAAAAAAAATAAATAAATAAAATAAGCTCTGCCAAACCCTGAGCTGCTGCCCATGTTTGTTTGTGCTCCCCGTTGGTGCAGCAGAGAAAAATCAATATTTCATTAATTACAGCCATGCACGTTTGCAGAGGGGCTGCATTCATATTTATGAATGTGGAAAAATGGTGTAGAAAAACGATGCTGACATCTCTGCTGCTCCTGGAGCCCTGTCCCCTCATCCAGCCCAAAGCTCTGCAAGCTCTGGGTGTCCAGTCAGCCACAGGATGATCCCACGAGGAAAAAAATTGATGCTCTGCATCCCAGGAATTCTGCATCTGGAGCATCCACAGGGATGAGAGGCCAGGGAAGAGCACAGCAGATGTGGGGGGTGAAATTGGAGCTGCAGGATCCTCTCCAGGGAATGTCCACCCCATCATCCCATTTTTTTTTTTTCCAAGCTGTGAAAGCATCTCTGTGGCAGAAATAAGCTCAGAGAAAAACCACCCACTGCTCCAAGCCCCTCCAACGCCTCTGGTTCACAGTCATGTCCCAAAAAACATTTCTTGTTTCCCTTCTTCTTTCCCAAAAAAAAAAAACCAAAAACCAACCCTTGTAATTTCCCTCTTTCCCTGAAAAAACTCCCCTTCTCGTTTCCCTCTTTCTTTCCTATTTATTCTGGGTTTAGCATCACAAAGATCCAATTCATCCCCGTGGGCACAGATGTTTTCCAAGGCTCCTTATTCTCCCCTCCCAGGACTTTGTGTTCCAGGAATTCCCTGCACAGCCCCCGGGGCATTTCTTCTTCAGGGAGGATCTTTACTGGAAGCAGGGTGGGAATTTTGAATTCGTGGATCAGGAAAGTTCTGACATCTGCTGTGCACATCCCTTTACAAGCTGATTTTAGCAGGGTGTGAATCCACAGTCTGGAGCTCAAATTCCAGGAGGCAGCTCCAGATTTGTCAGGAGAGGGAAAGCTGCTGGTGTTTGGGTGCATCTGTTCTGTTCCACCTCAGATCTGATGACAGGACACATCCCAACCCCTCTGGCAGCTCCAGGGATGGCTGATTCCACAATCCAGTAGCATCCAGATGTTTTTTTTGTGGTTGGAGGGTCCATCCAAGAGGTAAATCCAGGCTGGAGCAGGTTGTGAATGAAAGGTGGAAGGATCCAGGACAAGGGGACATCCCTGTGTGCTGTCACCTGGCTGCAGAATCCACAGTGTTCCTGTTTTCTTCACAAGGATAAATCCATCCTGTAATTCCATCGGTGCCTAAAATTCCTTTTCTGGCAGCTCCCACCTTTGCACCTCCAGCCCCCACAGCCACTCCCTCCCACTTTGATCCCAGGGGCTGTCACAGGAATGCAAATATTCCCCAAAAGTGGCAAACACAGCCCTGAGTGTGTTGTGACCTGTCACATCCAGAGGGTTATGGGGGGGATCCCAGTGTCCCAGCAGGATGGGATCTCACTAATTTTGAGGGAAGTGATGACTCCAGGAGCTTCACACCTTCCCAACATAAAACCCCCAAATTCCAAGATTTCTCTGTAAACGAGCATTCCTGGGAAAAAGGCACAGCAAGAGGATGAAGCTTCTCATCCCCTCCTGCTCTCTCCCTCTGCAGGGTCCTGGTCCCAGTGGCACTGCCATGACCTGGGCACCTCTGAAGCTGCATCTGTGACCTGAGGGACATTGTCACATCCTGCCAGACCTGCCCAGGGTTCAGCAGACAGCCAGCAATTAACATCAATCAGAGGATGATTCCAAGTGCTCAGGGATGCTCCTCTCCTCCTCCTCCTCCAGCCTGGCTGGATGTTCTCAAATCTGATATTCCCTGTGGGATTTCAGCTCCATCCTCACTGTGCAGGGCTGGGAGCTTCTCCTTGTTGCCTCCCTCCCCAGGAACATCAGGATCACCTCCTTCCAAAATTATCCCACAGCTCAGAGGGTCTCCTGCCATTCCACCAATGCAGAAGAGCCAAGACCCAGCTGGACACACCCTGAGTGCTGGGAAAGGGAAAAATCTCCCAATTCTGAGCCACCACAAATCCCCCAAACACCTGAGAACCTTTCCTGAGATGTCACAGCTCCCAAAAGGAGAAAATTCCCCCAAGACCCCAGGGCACAGGGCAGGGTGACCCTTGTGGCAGCACCCTCCCTCAGTGTGACAACCAACAGCTGAAAACTCCCTTTTTTTTCCCCCTTTTTTTTGAGTGGGATTTTAGCTCCTACCCTAAGGCCAATCTCCAACATGACTGTTGCCAAGGGAACGAGCTCTGTGCTTTGACAGTTCTGTTTTAAGGATCTCCCTGCCCAGTGAGGTGTCTCAGCCCAGCTGGATGCCCTGGCAAGGGATTTTGGTGGCTCTGCAGCCACAGTCCTGAGGAATTGTCACTCCCCACTGGCTGAGGATTAAACACACACCAGGTTGTGTAAGAGGATATTTATAACACAACTGAGGCGTGGGGAAGCCCTGGCAGCTCTGCTCCTCTGCTGGGGGACAGGACAGCAACAACCAACACCTCCTCCTGACCTCCCAAAAATAGAATTGTGGAGTGGGAAGGAACCTGGAGTCCAATTCCTGGTCCTGCACAATCCCAGCTGTTCAAAAGTTCCTTGGGAATGTGATAATTTCCTGGGGAGTGCCTCATCACCTTCTGGAAGAAGTTTTTTTTCTGATATCCAACCTAAACCTGCCTTAACACAGCTCCAACAATTCCACCAGAATCCCAAAGGATCAGGTCACAACTCTGCTGCTGCTCCAGGGTGTTCTGTCCCTTTTGGAATCCCCAGCATCACAGGGAGATTAAAAAAAAAAAAAAATTAAAAAAAAAAAAAAGCCAGAATCCAAACTTGGTGAGACTTGGAAAGGCAAAATGGAGCCTCCAGGTGTTCAGAGAAGCTGCAGGTGAGGTTGGAGCACTCCTGGATTCATCTCCTCATGGTTTCAGAGCAGCATCCTGATGGAATTCTGGCCCCAAAATCCTGGAAATTTTGGCCTCAAAATCCTGGAATATCCAGCCCTAAAATCCTGGGAATCCCAGCCCCAAACCTCAGGAATTCCAGTTCTAAAATCCTGGAATATCCAGCCCTAAACCTCAGGATTTTCAGCCCCAAAATCCTGGGAATTCCAGCCCAAAAAATCCTGGGAATCCCAGCCCTAAACCTCAGGAATTTCAGCTCCAAAACCCTGGGAATTCCAGCCCTAAGCCTCAGGAATTTCAGCCCCAAAAATCCTGGGAATCCCAACCCTAATCCCCAGGAATTCCAGCCCCAAAATCCTTGGAATTCCAGCCCCAAAATCCTTGGAATTCCAGCCCCAAAATCCTTGGAATATCCAGCCCCAAAATCCTTGGAATATCCAGCCCCAAAATCCTCGGAATTTCAGCCCCAAAATCCTGGAATACCCAACCCTAAACCTCAGGATTTTCAGCCCAAAAATCCTTGGAATTTCAGCCCAAAATCCTGGAATATCCAGCCCCAAAATCCTGGGAATTTTAAGACCCAAACCCTGGGAATTCCAGCCTCTGATGGCAGCAGGAGGGAGAATGAGGAGCTGCAGCCTTGGACACCAGCACAGACACCCCAAAGCACATCCCATCCTACATTTCTAGAACCATCACAAACATGAGGACATGCTCTACAATTGGTAATTTTAGGATATTGATCTACTCATTCAAACCCCTGAATGTCCATGATTGGTGGTTTTCAGGATCTTTACTGCCTCCTGTTATCTTCAATCTTTTAATCTGGTGTTTTCAACTTCTTCTCTCCTGATTTAACATAGTTGATGTTCCAGCAGCCTTGGAGGTGGGGGGGGTTCAAACAAGTTATAGAAAAACTAAAATTTTCTCATGCTGTGCACCTGTTATAAACACTGCTCTAAACTAAGAAATACACAAAAAACAGCTAAGAAAATATGCAGAAATAACTGAAGAGCAAAACATAGCAACTGAATATTGGCTCACACAAGGCCCTGATTTGTACAGACATTTCCACCAGGGTCTTAACCTTGTTTAAACCAGTTTTTGGTACTGCTATGCCCAAATGCAGCTCCTCATCCTCCTCCTGGGTGGAAAAGGAGCTGGTTGGGGAGAGGATGGAGAATCTCAGCCCTTTACAGGTGGGTGGAGAGGTCACTCCCACCTCAGCATCACCACGATGAAGGTTCTGCTGCTCTGGGGCCAGAACTGGACCAGATGGTTCAAGCTGAGCTGACCCAGTAAATGGGAGGAGGATGAGCAGATCCATCTGACTGTGGGGGTGTCACAGTGCTGGCAGCACCTTGGAACCACTCAAGAGCCAAAGCAGCAAGGATTGCACTCAATCTGTGCAAGAACCTGAGCTGGAAAAGCAGCTCAGGTGGAGATCAGGGACAGAGAACAAACCGAGCCCACCAAGCTGGGATATGAAACCACATCCTGCCTTGCTCCTCTCCTGCAGGATGGGCAGGAGACACCTTGGATTGATGGAAAACGAGGTTAGGAACCAACTCGGGGAAAACAAACAGCAACAGCTCTGCTGCAGCTCCCTCCATCTGGCTGGGGTGACTCCCCAGATGCAGCCACCCCCGGTGATTCCAACACCCCTGGAGAGGTGAGAACGTCAGGAAGGGGGAAGAGAGGCAGAGTTTTGCAGGCAGGAGACCTCCCAGGCAGGGAATCCTGGGCAAAAAGGAAGATTTTGCCTCCAGGGAAGGGTGGGTACCCACACCTAGTGCTCCAGCAGCATCGCTCCATTCCATTGGGATTTTTCTCCCAGCTCCATTGGGATTTTTCTCCCAGCTCCACCGGGATTTTTCTCCCAGCTCCACCGGGATTTTTCTCCCAGCTCCACCGGGATTTTTCTCCCAGCTCCACCGGGATTTTTTCTCCCAGCTCACAGCAGGGCTATGCCAAACCCCATGGCATTGCCAGGACAGTGGCAGGATTCCTGTCCCCGGGTGCCAGCACATCCCTCACTGTCTGGGCATGCAGCAGGCACCTCTGCAGAGCCTGATCCCAGGCTTTGTCCTAAAATCCAGCTTTGCCTGTTGAGCCTAACTCGTTGTGCCAGACAGCTGAGTGGTGGATTCCGTGCTCTCCAGCCTGCACAGGGGATGCTCTGCTCCCTCCCCTCTCCTTTGGCTGAGTGCTGATCCCGGCTCTGGAACAGCTCCTTTCCCCCAGGCAGCTGATCCAAGTCATCCAAAATCAGGCCAAGCAGGTAGTGAGTGATGCAGAGAGGTTGCCCTCCCTTCCTTTGGTGCTTCAGCAGGGCTGTCTCTGCATCCTGGGCTCTGGAGCCAAGGGCTGCTGCTGGCACAGGCACTGGCAGCATATGGTGAGCCCTAATGGCACTGGGAGCAGGGCTCTCACACATTCCTTGGGGAAAAGCACCACGGAAAGCAGCAATCAAAGCTTCTGTTGGCTCCAGACACCACCCCGCTGTGCCCCTGGGCTCTCTCCCTGCTCACATTCCAGCGTTGATGGCTCCCTCCAGGGCAGCAGGAACCTGCAGATGGCACCTGGATGGGCAAAAAAGCCTCATCACATCCCCAGCAGGCAGGGCAGGCTGCTCTCGGGGCATCTCCTCAGGACAGACAGAGGTTTTTGGGTGGCCTGGCCAAGCAGACACCTCCAGAGTGACAAAGCCACCCTGCAGCACAGGGAAGTGCCCCTGAACCTGCTTCTTTCCAAAGCCCTCATCTCACCAGGCTAATGATACTTCCCAATGTTCCTCCAGTGCATGAGGGGGGGAGGAAAAAACAGCCCCAAGCCATCTGTTTTTGGCCCGTGGTGGCCTCCCAGGGCATTGTCCAAACAAAAGGGTTACACAACTCTTGGGCTGGAATAACCCTGCAGAGAGAGAGAGAATGATCCTCACACAAGGACAACCACGCACCAGCCCAAACACCCAAATGTGCAGACAGCAGCACAACGGCAGCCAAGAGCACAGACAGGGCCCTCTTGTGCAGGACCAGTGCTCCCAGTGCCTGGGTGGCTTCCAGGGGTTCCTCCAGACCCTGCTGTGGTTGTAGTGAAGCCATTCACAGCTCTGCTCTCCAAGGAGGAGAATCCATCCCACCCCAGCACAGGTGCCAGGGAGGGGATGTCCCCTGAGCCACCAACCATGAAAACACAACTTCATTCCAAGCATCTTCCAGATATCCATTTCTTCTGCTCCTAAAGGTTTGGGTTTTTTTCTTTTTGAGGGTTTGTTTGTCCAGCTCTGCTGGACCCTGGCACTGATGGCCAGAGGCCAGTCCAGGGGGAAATCTTGCAGTGTCATCATCTGGGCTGTGTCCTGTCCCAGGACAGCTCCAAATCACGGCCACCTCCCTTCCCAGGAGCGATCCTTAGGATGCTCAACCATCCCCACCCCGGGGCTGAGCATCACCCACACCCAAGTGACTCTTTCGGGTGCCCGTGGGAGGATCGTGGCCAAAACCAGAACAAATCTCGGGATTCGTGGATGGGAACACAACCACCAGCCCCCAGAGGCTGTGACAGCAGCAGAGATGGGTGCGGGGGAGCCGTGGGGGCTGCGGGCTCAGCCCTTGTCCCCACCGTGGTCCAGAATCCCCTCCCCGCAGGGATGTGGAGCCAGCGCCCCCAGACTGCTCCTCCCCACCCAAACACAGCAGCATCGCTTCTGTCACGACCGACAGCCAGACAGGGATGGCGAGTCCAAAGCAGGGACCCCGCAGCGCCGAGCCCCGGCGGGGATCACACCCGCTCCGCGCCTGTCGCGACTGTCGCCCGCTGGATGCTCCGCACATCCCGGCGGGACGGGGAGCGGCCGCCGAGCCGCCCTCTCCCCCGCCCATCCCGGGGAAGAGGCGGCTCCCACCGGGGATGTCACCGCGGCTCCACCCCGAGGGGGGACAGCGGTGTCACCGAGCCGCGCCACCCTCACCGGGGACTCTCCATCCATCCGCCCCCCCCTCACCGCGGGCAGCGCCGGGAGGGGTCGAGCGCCGCCGCCGCCGCCCGCCGGGGCCTGTCTGGAACCTTCCGCCGCCCCGCCCCGGGCGGTCCGCGGCTGTGGGGGGACACGACGGGCAGCACCGGCGCCGCCTTGACCTTGAGCCCCGCCGGTTTGCCCGGTGCCCGGGGGAGCCGCACCCGCACCGGCGGCGGGGCGGGCGCTGAGGGCCGTGAGGGCCGGGCAGGGCGGGGCGCGGCGGGCGGCACCTGCCTGACCCACATAGCGGCCCCGCTCGCCCGGCCGCCGCCGCCTCCCGCACCTGTCGCTCGGTTCTCCTCATCCCCGGCTATGGCGGCGGGGATGCTGGAGGGAGGTTCACCCGCTCGAAGCGCCGCCACTCACCATCGCGGGAGAGGTTTCCCCAAGCGCTGCCGAAGCAGGCGATGAGCAAGAGGACGCTGAGGGCGGGGGGCTGCATGGTGGTGGTAGTGGCGGCGGCGGCAGCGGGAGAGCCCGAGCCGCAGCGCGGGCGGCGGGCGCTGCTCTGTCTCCGCTGCTTTCCCCGCTCTGGAGCCGGCGGTGCGGCAGCGGCGGCGATTAAATACAGCGCGAGGAAGAGACCATTCGTGCCGGTGGGGGGGGGAGGCGGGGGGGGCAGCGCCGATGCCGCCCCCCTCGGCCCCCGTGTAAACACGCCCGCTCCGGCCGCCGGCCCCCCCCGCGCCCTGAGGCGCGGTGGTGCGCGCCGCATGCGCGGCTCCCCGCGGGAGGCAGGTGCGCGCGGGGCGGCGGCGGCGGCGGGGGGCGACGGCGGGAACGGGGGTCCCCGGGTCCCCTCTGTCCCCGTTGTCCCCATTGTCCCCTCGGTCCCCGTCATCCCCATCATCCCCGTGGTCCCCGTCCCGCCCCCGCTTCGAGCGGAGCGGCGATGCCCCGCGGTGTCATCCCCAGATCGGGCGGTCCCGCCATAGAACGGAGTCTCGCCGCTCAGGGATCGGTCGCCGCCAACTCCGGGCTCCTCTCGGCTCGCGGTGTCCCCGGGATGGGCCGGGTCACTCGGTGGGGTCGCTGCCAGGCGGTGCCCGGCTGGGTGGATGGAGCGTTGTCCCTTTCGTAGGGTGAGAGGGGCTGGGCAGAGATGCTGGGATGTCACCGGTGCTGGGATGTCACCGGTACTGGGGCGTCACCGGTACTGGGGTGTCACCCTCACTGGGGTGTCACCGGTGCTGGGGTGTCACCCTCACTGGGATGTCACCCGTGCTAGGGTGTCACTCTCAGTGGGCTGTCATCAATGCTGGGGTGTCACTCTCACTGGCGTGTCACCCGTGCTCAGATGTCACCCATGTAAGGGTGTCACCCTTGCTAGGATGTCACTCTCACTGGGATGTCACCAATATTGAGGTGTCACCCTCACTGGGATGTCCCCCTCGCTGGGGTGTCACCCTCACTGGGATGTCACCCTTGCTAGGACGTCGTCCTCTCTGGGATGTCACCAATACTAGGGTGCCACCCCTGCTGGGGTGTCACTCTCAGTGGGATGTCACCCATGCCGGGCTGTCACCGGTGCTGGGCTGTCACCTGTGCCCCAGCCCATCACTGTCTCTGCAGCTCGTACCTCCCAGTCCCCCGACTGCCCCTTGCAGCTGGACCACATTTGGGGTGGAGCCCGTTCTGTCCCCGTCCCTAAAAGTCAATATCCAGTCCTGGCTGTCCCCTGGCATCTCCCAGGCAACTCCTTTATCCACCTTCACCCATCCATGCTCTCACCCATGAGATAATCCCCCCTCCCCGAGCTCCGGCTCATGCCCAGGATTTCAGAGCTCTGGGCACATTCCCATCTCATTTCCCGAGGAGAATTAACCCTTTCAGCCGGACTGTCCGTGTGCAGCTCTTCCCCATCTTCACGTGCGTTTCCGAGGAGCTGCTCCTGCACCAGCGATGCCTCCCTTAGTCACAATCCCCGTGGGAAGCGCCCGTGGGAGGAACAGCTTGGTGCCGGTCACATCCCATCCCCGCGCTGCCTCAGCTCCATCCCCGTGTCTGGATGCGACCCTGAAGGTGACAATGCTCCTGTCGGGGCAAATTTGGGTGCAGGAATGACCAGGTGAGGCCACCAGAGGCTTTACCCAGGTTTTTGCTCCTTGTCCGGTTGCAGGAGGGATTTGGAAGCCGCGGGATGTGAGAGCAGTAGAGGGAAGCCAAGCAGGGTAGGGAGGCTGGGGAGGGTCCCTGGGGTCTGGGGGAACGCACACAGCACTTGGGGGGCTGTTTCCTATGGAAAAAGGGGGTCTTGGGTGGCTTTTTGTGACCCCAGCATCCCTGGGATGGATTGAGGAAGGAGTCTTGTCCCTGCGGTCTGTGCCTGAGCTCTGATCCTTTCCCGGAGCCCCCCAGCTTTATCCCTTCTCTCTGCCACGATTTTTAACCCTTTCGCCTCCTCCTGCTCCCGTGGGTGCAGCACCCACTCCCCATCACTCGGGCAGGGCGGTGGAGGCAGAAGAAGAGGAGGAAGAGGAGGGAGAGGAGGTGTCGAGCGTGCAGCAGGTGCCGAGGCGACGCTCGCCACAACAAATCGCTGTGATTCAGCCCCGGAGCATCTGGCAGCGAGCGCTGAGGAGCCGGGGGAGCCGGTGTCACGCAGCCGCTCTGCCGAGGCGTCCCGGAGCCCCCGGGAACCGGCGATCCGTGCTCGGGGAGGATGGAGATGCTCAGCTCCCATTTCCCCAGCGCTGCTGCCATCGGTGTCCCTTGGTGTGACAGCAGGAATCAAAGCTGTCTCCTCCTCTGGGAGCTCCCTGGACTGTGCTGTCCCAGCTCTCCCACATTGCTAGAGCATCCCTCAGCCAGGTGGGAAGGGCTGTGCCAGGTGTGGGTGTTTTCATAGAGGAACAGCAGCCCTGGGCAGAAGCCACCAGGTCTTGGTGGCCTTGTGCTGCCATTGGTGTGAGAGGTGGCAGCCCTGGGCACAGTGACACCATCCCAGCCCTGGTACCTGTGACACAATCCCAGCCCTGGGCACAGTGACACAATCCCAGCCCTGGGTACCTGTGACACCATCCCAGCCCTGGGCACAGTGACACAATCCCAGCCCTGGTACCTGTGACACCATCCCAGCCCTGGGCACAATGACACCATCCCAGCCCTGGGTACCTGTGACACCATCCCAGCCCTGGGCACAGTGACACCATCCCAGCCCTGGGCACAATGACACCATCCCAGCCCTGGGTACCTGTGACACCATCCCAGCCCTGGGCACAGTGACACCATCCCAGCCCTGGGCACAATGACACCATCCCAGCCCTGGGCACAGTGACACCATCCCAGCCCTGGGCACAGTGACACGATCCCAGCCCTGGTACCTGTGACACAATCCCAGCCCTGGGCACAATGACACCATCCCAGCCCTGGGCACAGTGACACCATCCCAGCCCTGGTTACCTGTGATTCAGGGGAAGGATGAACCACCCTGGAATTACTTTTCCACCCAAACCCAGCTGGAATGTGGAGCTAAAACATTTCCTCAAATGCCTGGGCAATGCTAGGTGTGATCTTCCCCCTCTTCTTCCCCAGATCTCAAAAATCAAATTTGTTTGACCATTCTTTCCTCACAGCTCCAGAGAATTTCCTCTCTAATTATTTGAATTTAATTATCTTTTGTCTTGCCACCCATCTCCTAATTTTAGGATCAGGCCAGAAGCTCCTGTGCTCCCTTTGCAGTTTCTCCAGTGACTGCTGTCTCTGGAATAAATCCTTCCAAATCATCAAACAGGCTCCATAACATATTTTCCTCTAAACAACCATGTTTGCTGCCACCCCAGGCATGGATGGCATTTCCCTGGAGGCTCTGAAATCTCCAGGGAAGCTGAGGGAGGCTTCCAGCATCCCTGTGAGAACCCAGAATCGCTTCCTTTAACCTCTGATGCACCGAGCTGTGTTCCTGCTGCCTCTCCTACATCCTCAGCCCTGTTTGTTTTGCTACCTTGCCTGATTTTTGCTCTTCAAAAAAAAAAAAATAAAAATAAAAACCCTTCATTAGCCCCACGCTGGGTTGGAGTGTTTGCTCCTGGTGTCACAGCTCAGTCCTGGATTCCCTGCTCCGTGCTGGGGCTGCTCTTCCAGCCTTGAATTTCCCAAATTCCATCTAAAACCGAGGCAGGAGCTGCTTCCCCACTTGTCCCTGCTCCTCTCCTCGCTCCGAGGAGCGTGTGGGAGGTGAAGTTGTGTCCCACCACGGGGGCGGTTCCTGTCCCTAATTCCCGTCCTTGTTGTCACCTCATTGTCAGAGTTCCTGGCATTTTGATCTTTCCCATCTCAGCAGGGAGCTTGGACTTCCCTGGAGGGACAGAAAACGTGATTCCACCTGGAATCTCATTGGTGCTGCCAGCCAGGTTTTTTTGGTGTTTGTTTGACCCTTGTACCTCCTTTCCCATCAAACCCGTGCCTGGATTTTTGTTTTCACCCAACTCCTGAACTCGCAGCCCAGCTGATTTTACAGAATTATTCTGCACAGAAATATCTTGTCCTTGATTTGCTTCTTGTTGAGGTTTGGTAACTCCTCCCTGTAGTCACGTTGCTGTGAGTCAGGAGCTGGGGGAATTCCTCTCATTTTGGGGGTTTGAACCCATTCCCACCCTGCAGGACTCACTCCTGGCTGGCAGAACCCCAAATCCAGCAGGGATGATGTGACAACACAACCTTCACACCTCCCTCCCTTCCTCCCAGCACGTTTATTTCTGTGACTCCCAGACCTCACACTTGGCACTGCAGTGCCTTGTGTGGCTACAGGAATAACCTGCTTGGCTACAACCCCCAAATCTGATGTCCCTGTGGCAGGGGACAACGTGGTGGGACAGTTCTGGAGCTCAGGTGATGCTTTGAGGGCTTGGAGTATCAGAAAACCTTTATCTCCTTCCACTGCTGAATTGCTAAGAGTGTTATTACCCAGCCATGGCACCCAAATGCCAAAAAAAAAAAAAAAAATCCAGAGTCTGGAAGAGCAGGTGACAGAGAAGAAAATCCTGAGCATTGGAGTGACCCCCTGAACCCACTGAGGTCAATTTGGAATTCCCAAAGGAATTTTTTCCCATTTTTTTTCCCAATGTAGGGCTGAAAGCCAAGATCCAAATGGACTTTTCTAATCCACTCTGTGACATCCATCAGCTCACTCCAAATCCTGGCTGGAAATTTGTTTTTTTGGGAGTCGTGCAGATTTTTTCCTGATGGGATAAAAATCACAGAGCTTTGACAGCTCCAACCCCACCCTGGGGTCCCACCCCAAACTGAGCACTGGATATTTGGTGTAAAAACACCAAAATAATGCAAGGATTGATCCTGAAGTGTCTCAATTTTGCAGAGGAGTGAAATCCATCCAATTAATGGTATATTTGATATAAGCACATGTGATGTCAAAACAGAGCATGGAAATAGCTACAAACAAATGGAGAAAAAAAAAATTAAAAAAAAAAAAAACAGGCCAAAAGAAAATGGGCTTTGAAAAGCTGGCAGAAGAATTAACAGAAAAAAAAATATAAGTGCAGCAGAAGTTTCTCCTTGGTAACTCTCACACTTCAGAGCTCAATTCAGAATTCCTTGTTTAGAGGTAACTCCAGCCCCAGGAACTCCTGGTTATTCCCTGAGTGTGTCCTAAGTGAAATTCTTGGTTAAACTGGTTTAATCCGTGAAACATCAATGTTTTATAGATCCAGGCTCGCTGTGCTCAGCTCCAAAAATGAGATTTTTGTTATTCTGGGGAAGATGCCTTAAACAACTGGGTGAAATTTGAGGCTGGAGGAGCTTCTGTGGGGGCAGAAAATGACTTTTAAACACTGTAAATGACAACTGGGGAAAGTCCTTACAGGGAGAAGCAACTTTTGATTTATTCCAGGTAATAAACAGAGCCTGGATCAATATTTCACTATCAAAGAGATGCTGCTTTTTTTTTTTTTTTTTTAAATATATATTTATACACTGAGTCTAATGTACTCAAATCCAACATCCTTGGGAGGGGAAGGAGCCAAGAAAAGTTGACTGCAGCAGGAATTTGCAAACGTCTTGAAATGACATAAAAAGAGGAAGCTGGTTAAAAGGAAATTAAAGGGAGCAGCTAAATGAGAGAAATCCTCAGCTCTGCCATTTAAAGGGAAGGTCTGGAGTCAGGATTCTGGCACAGATGTGCTGCAGGGAGGAACATCTGGAGCAGCTGGTGGGGCAGGGGTGGGGATGGAGCAGGAAATCCCAGGGGGATGGAGATTCCTGCAGGAGGGGCTCTGGGAGCAGGAATCATCTGAATTGTGAAATTTAATTCGAGCCAAAATTTCCTTTATATGTAATCAAAACCAGTACTCCTCTATAAGCTCGATTTTTAAAGCTCAAATTTAATTTTTATGTTTAATTTTGAAATCATTGTGTTGAGAGTATGAATTCTGTATTAAATACAAAATGAAAAATGCAAAATACAAAACATAAAAAAAATACAAAATACAAAAAAAAAAAAAGCAAAATACAAAATGCAAAAAAAGTACAAAATGCAAAATAAATACAAAATGCAAAATATAAAGAGCTGGCCTGAGGCTGAAGGACAGAGTGACCCCTCAGGGAGACCAGGCTGAGCTTCCCCAGCTCCCAGCGAGGTTTTGTTCTCATTCCCTTCCTGCTGCTGCATTTAGAGGTTAAAAAATCCTTTGATGAGGACAATTTTTAGAGGCAAATCCATCCCGAGGTGTGAGGAGAGGACAGAGCCCAGGAGGGTTCCTGGAGCTGCTCCACCCCTGTCTGGGCTGAGGGACCCTAAAACCCAAAAAAAGTGTTGAGGAACTTTTTAAAAATTATTTTTAATAGAAATGTTACATATTATTTATTAAATATTATTTTAATATAAACATTTCAGTCAGTTATCAATCTTAAAAATCTGACACTGATTGTTTCTTGTCAGGTACAAGGGAGACTGCCCAGGTAAAAATTTCAGAAAAACTGAATGGTTGAAACTAGTGGGATGATGGAATTTTATCAGTCATGCACTGGGACTCACTGGCCATGAACAGGAGATATCTCCTGGAGGGAGGATGGGCTGTGAGAAGATAAAGATGATTGCCCCAGCTGGTTTAAAAATGGCTAATTAGCAGATAATATGTGCCAGGAGATAAAGATCACTGCCACACCCAGTTTTAAACAATGGCCCATTAACAGGAGATATCTCCCACAGTGATAAGAATTGCTGCCACACCCAGTTTTTAACAATGGCCCATTAACAGGTGATAGCTCCTGGATGAAGGGTGAGTAACAGAAAAGATAAAAATGATTGCCCAGCTGGTTTTTAACAATGGCCCATTAAGAGGAGATATCTCTTGGAGGGAGGATGGGCTGTGGAAAGATAAAGATGATTGTCCATCTGGTTTAAAGATGGCCCATTAGCAGGAGATATCACCATGGAGATAAGAATCACTGCCACACGCAGTTTTTTACAATTAACATTCCACGATTCTAAGAGGATATCCCACAATTCTATGAGAATATTCTGTGAGGGTATTCCACTATTCTACACGTGTATTTCATGATTCTATGAGGACATTCCACAATCCCATGAAAGTATTCCATGATTTTATGAGGATATTCCACAATTCTACGAGGATATTTCACGATTCTATCAGAGTATTCCATGATTTTACGAGGATATTCCATGATCCTGAAAATATTCCATGATTCTATGAGGATATCCCATGATTCTATGAGGATAAAATCCTTCAGGAGAGTCAGTCTTTTTTTTTTTTTTTTTTTTTTTTTTTTGGGATCAGCTGCTCTGAGCATCCCAAATTCCTCCCTGTTCCCCCCCGAGCAGGATCCTTGTCCTGCTCCAGCCAGACTCAGCACAGGGAGAATTTTCTCACTCTGAATTTCCCTGAAATTTTGTCCCTGGCTGAACCCAACAAATCTGTAGGAGTGTGTGTGGGACTGGGATTTTTTCCAACTCCCACACTTGGCTCCTTTCCTTGGATTAATTTTTGGATGAGTTTGCTGAGCCCATCCTGGCTGCAGGAGCATCACCTGCAGGAATAAAAAAAAAAAAAAAATCCTCATTCTCCCAGGGTGGGAATTGCTCCTTCCCCTTGCTGGGGGATTGGGATGAAGCTGGATTAACCCAGGGAATGTGTGGAGAGAATATTGGGAACAGGAGCACTGGATTATTGAAATATTGGGATAGTGGAATACTGGAATATTGAAATATTGGGATAGTGGAATACTGGAATATTGGGATACAGGAATATTGGAATATTAGAATCTTGAAATATTGGGATAGAGAAATACTGGATTATTGAAATATTGGGATACAGGAGCATTGGAATATTGAAATATTGGGATATAGGAATACTGGAATATTGGAATATTGGAATAGAGGAACACAAGAATATTGAAACACTGGGATATAGGAACACTGGATTAATGAAATATTGGGATAGGGGAACACAGGATTATTGAAATATTTGGATATAGGAACACTAGATTATTGAAATATTGAGATATAGGAATACTGGAATATGGACATATTGGAATACAGGGACACTGGAATATTGAAGTGTTGGGATACAGGAGCACAGGATTATTGAAATATTGGGATACAGGAATACTGGATTATTGAAATATTGGGATATAGGAATACTGAAATATGACAAGGGCCAACCTGGCAGCCCTACAGGACACAGGGACAAATTAAAGCCACTTTTCCCAGGAAATAAATGGATAAACCAAGAGGAAATTCCCAATCCTTGCAGCTCCCATAGGGATACCAGGGACTGGGACACCACGAGCAAACCTCCTTCATTAACCATCATTAACCTCAAGGTTTAATTATTTCACACATCACAGCCCAGTCCTCACCTGGGACAATGGGGGCTCCTGGTGCTCCAGCTGAGCTCTGGAACATCCCTCCTCCACCTGGAAATGGATTTTGTTCCCTCAGGTGTCCTGTCCTGTCCAAACCCCGAGTTGCTGAGCACACCAAGGACAAAGGCAGAGCCCTGGATCTGCTCCAGCCCCCAGACAAGGCTCAGTGTAATTAGAAACTTTTAATATGCAGAAATGAATCAAAGCTCCTTCTCCTCCTGGGACACTTTAACTCTTCCCAGCTGCTGTTCTGTGGTGTGAAACCATTTCAGGCTGGGAAAACCTGGCAGGGGAAGGAAATCCTCAGTGAGCCAGCCCTGCTGAGCTGTGTGACCCCCTGGACAGGGGAGGGACAATGGGGACACCCCTGGATGTCCCAGGACATCTGTCCCCTGTCTCTCCTCCTCCATCCTCATCCTGACACTCCAGACCTTTGTTGTTCAGGTTTGGAGGACAGGTGTCTGCTAAAAAAGGCAGAAATTAAGAATGAAATGGAGAATGTAAACCCCCTTCCCTTCAAATTATTATAATTTTGAAATTAAGGAGCTCTTAGGCAATGATATGGGAATGAGGAATAACAGTTCTTTACTAGGAAAATTAAAATAGAAATACAGAATTACAAATTTTTATCTGGGTAGGAAAGGCTTGGCTCCTGCCCTGGCTGGAGCATCTCCCAGTGGGATGATGGAATTTTATCAGTCATGCACTGGGACTCACTGGCCATGAACAGGAGATATCTCCTGGAGGGAGGATGGGCTGTGGGAAGATAAAGATGATTGCCCAGCTGGTTTAAAGCTGGCCCATTAGCAGATAATATGTGCCAGGAGATAAAGATCACTGCCACACCCAGTTTTAAACAATGGCCCATTAACAGGAGATATCTCCCACAGTGATAAGAATTGCTGCCACACCCAGTTTTTAACAATGGCCCATTAACAGGTGATACCTCCTGGATGAAGGGTGGATCATGGGAAAGGTAAAGATGATTTTTTCCTTTGGGGTTTTATCTGTTTTACCTTTGGTGTTTTGTGTTTTACCTTTGGGATTTTTGTCTGTTTTTCCTTTGGGGTTTTCTGTTTTATTTTTGGGATTTTTGTCTGTTTTACCTCTGGGTTTTTGTATATTTTACTTTTTGCTCAGAGCAGCCCCAGCCAAACCAACAGTGATTTCCAGGATCCCTTTCAAAGCCCTTCTGAAGGGATAAAATCCCTTGCTACCACCAAACCCTATTTTTTTTTTAATTAAATTATTCAAACAGCTCTTCCCAGCCCAATTCCTGGTGTCTCTGCTATAGCAATTCCCATTTTTTCCCTCTTTAATTCTCATTAAATATCTCCTCCCTGCTCAATGTGCACCTCTGCTCTTGAGATCCTCCTTTTTCTCCTTGCCTGCCCTTCCCACACAATATCCATCCAGATATTAATATTCCAGACAGAAGTTATCCCAACGAGCCTGTTATGCCAATTAAATCAGAATTTTGCTTTGTATGAAGAATTCCAGCTCCTCCTGTTTGCTCTGTTTTTAATGTTTGTACACACAGATTTCTGCCCATTAAAACCTCCTGTCCTTGTCCTCCCATGAACCAGAAATGGTGCAAATCCATCCTGAAATTGGAGGGTTTCTTGCCTGGCCTGAGGTTTTCACAAACAGCTCCTCTGGTGGTTAAAATCCTATTAATTTCCAGCTTGTGCTTCTGGAAAATTTATATTTATTTATCCCCTGTGCTAGTTTGTGCTCTGGATTAACCAGGGCTTCTCCCTCCTTGGTTTTGCTTCTCTGGTGGATTTAGAGCCAGGGTTCCTCCTCTCCTCATCTTCCCTCATCTCTGAATCCTCCTGGATTCCCATTCCAGGGCAAAAATCCTTGGGATCAGCACCAAGCCTGGGATGTGCCATCCCCTGGATCCCTCCCTGTGGATGCTGCTCAGGTTTTGGATATATCCTGGGATAATTCCTGATATTCCTGCTGTAATCACTCCAGAGATGTTAACCCCTGCATGGCTGTTTGGGCTGATTCAGGATCTGCTGGGGGAAATCCCAGTCTGGGAAGATGAGGGTAAAGAATTCCTGGTTTGCCATCAGCAGGAGATCCAGGATTTGGGATTGTGGTGGGATTGGTGTCACAAGGGACACTGCTGGATATTGGGAATTGGGGGAGAAGGAGCTCCAGGATTTGGGATTGTGCTCAGATTGACAAGGGACACTACTGGACCCCAAATTTGACCCATTTCCAGAATGGGGAGAGCCCCAGGATTTGGGATTGTGGTGGGATTGGTGTCACAAGAGACACTGCTGAATATTGGGAATGGGAGGAGAAGGAGCTCCAGGATTTGGGACTGTGGTGGGATTGGTGTGACAGGGACACTGCTGAATCCTCCCTGGATATTGGGAATGGGGGAGCAGGAGCTCCAGGATTTGGGATCATGCTCAGATTGACAAGGGACACTGCTGGACCCCAAATTTGGCACATTCCTTGAATGGGGAGAGCCCCAGGATTTGGGATTATGGTGGGATTGGTGTGACAAGGGGCACTGCTGGATATTGGGAATGGGGAGAGAAGGAGCTCCAGGATTTGGGATTGTGCTGGGATTGGTGTTACAGGGACACTGCTGAATCCTCCCTGGATATTGGGAATGGGGAGAGCAGGAGCTCCAGGTGCTGCTGGCAGGAATCCTGCTCAGGAAGCTGGAGAACACCCCTGGACATGTCTGGGTGACACCAGGTGACATCCAGCAGGAAAACACCCCTGGATGCACTGAATTCCCAGCACAGGGGCTCAGTGCCAGGCTTGGGGACAGTGCCAGGTGTGGGGACAGCACCTGAGATCCTGGGACAGGAGATCCCTGGACTCTGTGGGATCCTCCAGCTGGAGCTGGGAGCCAGGAGAGGCACAGAGGGGTCATGTCCTGTGTGTGTCCCCACTCCCAGCTCCAGGCTGGGACATCCCATGGAGCTGCTGCTGGATGTGCCTCACCCTGGACACATCCTGGACACTCTGCTGTCCCCACACCACCAGTGCTCCTCCCCAGTTCCAGGAAGAGTTTGGTGCCTCTGCAGCTGCTGGTTCCAGGGAACTGACAGTCCCAGCAGTGCTGCCAAGTCTGCTGATGGATGAGCCCCTGTCAGAGCCTGAAAAGATTCCAGGAGAAATGAACAGAGCTCTGGTGAGTGGGGATGGAAGGGAAGGGGCAGAACTGGGAGTGGGAGCTTTATAAAGGGTCTTTACACCCAAAATGGGCTGGGAAGAGAGTCCAGGAAATGAGGCAGAAAGGACAGGGAAGGAGTTAAGGGACAGAGTGAGATCCTGAGCCAAGGGGAAGTGAAATGCCTTAAAAATATTCAATTGAGCAATTTGGGAATGAATCATGGAATTGTAGAATCCGGGAATGGTTTGGGCTGGAAGGAACTGAAGGATCATCCTGACATGGGCAGGGTCACCTTCCCCTGTCCCAAACTGCTCCAATCCCTGGGTTTGGGCATTTCCAGGGGTCCAGGAGCAGCCACAGCTCCTCTGGGTACCCTGTGCCAGGTCCTCACCTCCCTCCCAGCCAGGAATTTCTCCCTAAGGGATGAAGGGAATGGAAGATTCACAGTGCTAGGGGAACTCCTGGCCATGGGGTGCCATGAAAATTGGGGACTCAGGAGTTAAAAAATCTCCTGTGGGATTGTTTGGGGGTTGTTTCCCAGCACAAAGAGACATTCCAGGGATCCCAAGGGCTGTGGGGGCTGAAATTTGTTTGGATATGGAGGAGAGAAGAACTGGTGAGATCAGAGATCCAGGATTGCCAAATTCAGGGAATCATCCTTGGCCTCGTGCTGATCCCACATCTTGGGAATATTTCCTGGCAGAGCCTGGAGCCCTTGGTGGATCTGTCAGGATGATCCCAGGATCTGATCCCAGTGAGAGAAATGAAGGATTTGTGGATCTGCTGGGAGATAAATCCAGCAATGAGAGAGAAAAGAAACAATGGGATGGATTCCACCGATTGATGAATGGGGGGAAAAAAAATAATTTTTTTTCCTTTACAAATAAACTGTAGGTTTGCTGATAAGTTAAATAGGATATTGAAAGATGAAAGAAGCAATGGGGAAATTATTAGTTCTATAAGAATTAAAAATTAAAAGGGAGGGTTGTACATTAGAGGGGAATCTCAGGTGTTTGGGAATTCTGTGACTCTCAAGTACCAATGGGGAAAAGAGAGAAAAAAATTGGGATAAAAAGGGAGGTGAGTCCTCCAAAAATCTGAGAGATCCCAGGGGACCTCTCCCTTTATTCAAACAAACTGAAGAACACGGTGGGAAATGCTGGGATGGGCAGGAATTCTCCCTGAGGGTGACACTTTTCCTCAGGCTCAGCCACTCCAGAGAAAAGGCAAAATTTGGGATGAAATCAGAGATTTGCAGAATATCCCGGGCTGGAATCATCCAGCCCTGCTCAATCCCATCCTGGGCAAATCCTGGAGCCCCCAGGGGTGAAGACTAAGGTGGGAAATTCTGGGATGGGCAGGAATTCTCCCTGCAGGGTGACACCTTCTCCTCAGCCACTTGGGAGAAAAGGCAAAATTTGGGATGAAATCAACAGAGACACCACAAAAATTTAGAATATCCCGGGCTGGAATCACCCAGGAGGAGAGACTGAGATTCATTTCCCAAATTTTCCTGGTTTTGTGACCAACCAGGAGGAAGGAGCTGCCTTGGCAGAGGGGTCAGCTGAGGACAGCGAGGTTGTGCCAGGCTGAGAGGAGACCAAAAGCAGCTGGGCACACTCAGGGAGGAGAAATTCAGCAAGGACCATTAAACCTGCAAGAGATTCCACCCTGAGCCTTGGGAATTTCCCTGAGACACAGGGCAGGGATTTTTGTTACACCCCGATACCCCCAAAGTTTGGAAAACAGGGAAGTTATTAAAGGAAAATACGGAATTTTGTACTCTGAGATATCCCGGTGTGTTCCTCAAAGAGCTGGATTGGTTTCCTCAGTGAGGAGAACGATTCTTTTTTGGAGTTTTTCCCGCGATTTGGGAGCAGCTGATGCTCCATCAGTGGTGCTAATGAAGTGTTCTCACATTGAATCGCAGAGTTCCGGGGAATTCCTGGCAGGAATTTCGGGGTGGAAGTGAGTGGATCTGCTTGTCACTGATGGGAGGTGGAAAAATGGGATGTTTGGGGTTTTTGGGGTTGTTCCCTGGAGTACAAATAGGAGAATCCCGGGAATTCTCCTCACTCTGTTGCAGTTTCCCTGCTGAGTGATCAGGGGCTGGGAATGAGGGGCCAAAATCCTGGATGTTCCTGATGGGAAAGGGGATTTTGGAGGTGGAGTTTGGAGTGAGGCTTTGCAGGAGTGAGGGGGAAAAAATCCCTCTGCACCCCACACCGATGGGAGAATGGGAATAATGGAATAATGGGAATAATGGGAATAATAGGAATGGGAATAGTGGGAATAATGGGAATAATGGGAATAATAGGAATGGGAATAATGGGAATAATAGGAATGGGAATAATGGGAATAATAGGAAAGGGAATGGGGATGAGAATGGGAATAATGGAAATAATGGAATAATGGGAATAATAGGAATGGGAAGAATGGGAATAATGGGAATAATAGAAATGGGAATAATGGGGATGGAGAATGGGAATGGGAATAATGGGAATAATGGGAATGGGAATAATGGGGAAAATGGGAATAGTGGGAATAATGGGAATAATAGGAATGGGAATAATGGGAGTGGTGATGGGGAAAGGGGAATGGCACTGGGAATGGGAATTATGGGAATAATGGGAATAATAGGAATGGGAATAATGGGAGTGGTGATGGGGAAAGGGGAATGGGACTGGGAATAATGGAAATAATGAGATTGGGGATGAGAATGGGAATAGGAATAATGAGAATAATGGGAATAATGGGGATGAGGAAAGGGAAAGGGGAATGGGAATAGTGGGAAATATGGGAATAATGGGAATGGAGAAAGTGGAATGGGAAGAATGGGAAGAATGGGAAGAATGGGAATGGGGAAAGTGGAATGGGAATGGGAACCCCTGTCCTGTCCCTGTCCCCAGCAGGCACACCCCACTCCCATCCCTGTCCCCTCCCTGTCCCATCCCTGTCCCCAACAGGCACACCCCACTCCCATCCCCTCTCCTGCCATGGCTCAGCTGCTGCTGCTGGAGCTCAGATAGATTCTCTCAGATTCCAGAGCTTTTTATTGTCACCTGTCAGGGACAAGGACATCATCCCTCCTGTCCAGGGACAGCCAGGCCTGGGGGAGGGAGGAGAGGGGAAAGGATAATAAATGGGTGATGGTGGAGAGAGGGAACCTGGGGAGGGTCTGGCTGCTCCTCAGGGGGGACTGGGATGGGGACAAGGGACAAGGAGGGGAGAGAGACTGCAGGGCAGGGGAATGGGGATAGTGGGAATAGTGGGAATAGTGGGGATAATGGGGATAATGGGAATAAGGGGATAGTGGGGATAGTGGGGATAATGGGAATAAGGGGATAGTGGGAATAATGGGAATAGTGGGGATAATGGGGATAATGGGAATAGTGGGGATAATGGGGATAAATGGGAATAGTGGGGATAAGGGGATAATGGGAATAGTGGGGATAGTGGGAATAATGGGAATAGTGGGAATAATGGGAATAGTGGGAATAGTGGGGATAATGGGGATAATGGGGATAAATGGGAATAGTGGGGATAGTGGGGATAATGGGAATAGTGGGGATAATGGGAATAGTGGGAATAATTGGGATAATGGGAATAGTGGGAATAATGGGGATAATGGGGATAATGGGAATAGTGTGAACAATGGTAATGGGGATAATGGGAATAGTGGGGATAGTGGGGATAATAGGAATAGTGGGGATAATGGGGATGATTGGAATAATGAGAATAGTGGGAATGGGGATAATGAGGATAATTGGAATAGTGGGAATAATGAGAATAGTGGGGATAATGGGAATAATGGGAAGAACGGGGATAGTGGGAATAATGGGGATAGTGGGAATAGTGGAATGAGGATGGGAACAGGAAGAATGGGAATAATGGGAATAACAGGAATAATGGGAATAATGGGAATGGGGAATTTAGGATGGGAACAATGGGAACAATGGGAATAATGGGAATAATGGGAATAATGGGAATGTGAATGGGACAGAATGGGGGTAGGAATGGGGATGGGGATGGGGGTGGGAATGGGAATGGGAATGGGGAGGGAGCAGGGGAGGGTGAGCCAGGGAAGGGCCCAGGCTGTGCCCCTGGCCCTGCAGGGATCATTTCCTTTGCTGCTTTCCCAGGAAAGCCACAGAAAAACCCTCGGGGGTTACAGCAGAAAATTCCAGACTGGGTCCCCTTGTGCAGGAGGAATTCCTGTTCTGTGATAATATCAGAGCATCCCAAACTCATCCATGGGCACCCAATCCACCCCCACCCCCCAAAAAAAACCATCTCTGGGCTTCACCTTCCCCCTGGAGCAGCTCATTAACAAATAGAGAAAAGAGTGAAAATTGGGCAGAATTCTCCTCTGCATCACGGACTCTTAAACAGCCTTTAACTCAATCTCCTGCTCTGAGCTGAGCATTAAATGGCTCCAAATGGAGCTGGTGGGAAAACACGACCTCATTAAGTCTGTGCCCCATCCATCAAGGGCTGGAGGCAAACAAAACACCCAGAGAAAGGGAAAAAAAAATTAAAAAAAAAGGATTCACAGGGTGCTGCAGCAAAGGTTGGGAGCTCTGCCCCATCAGTTATTCCCCATTCCCACCCCAGACTGGCTCAACCACGTGGGCAGCCTGGGAAACAACTAAAATGAGGATATTTAAAAGGGAAAAGAAAAAAAAAGGCCCAGATGAACAGAAACGTTGAATTTTTTATTCCACAGGCAGTGAGATTAAACAGATCCTAAATTATACATCCATGGGGCTCATTACAGGCACATCAGGGAACTGCAGGCTGGCTGTAAAATAAAAAAAAAAAACCTTACAGGGGAGTTTCTCCAGCTGGAGTGTGGTAAAAAAACCTCTGGGTGGATAAAAACCCAAAAAAACCCCTCAGGGTGGAACTCTGCTCCTTCTCCTGGCTGGGGTGAGGTTCTGTCCAAATTGAATTTGAAATCCAGGAGGTTTTGCTGAAAGGTTATGAAAAGTTTTCCTCAAAGTCCTTTTCTTTTCTTTTCTTTTCTTTTCTTTTCTTTTCTTTTCTTTTCTTTTCTTTTCTTTTCTTTTCTTCTTTCTTCTCTCTTCTCTCTTCTCTCTTCTCTCTTCTCTCTTCTCTCTTCTCTCTTCTCTCTTCTCTCTCTCCTCTTCTCTCTTCTCTCTTCTCTCTTCTCTCTTCTCTCTTCTCTCTTCTCTCTTCTTCTTTCTCTTTTCTCTCTTCTCTCTTCCTTTCTCCTCTCTTCTCTTCCTTTCTCTTCTCTTTTCTTCTCTTCTCTTCTCTTCTCTTCTCTTCTCTTCTCTTCTCTTCTCTTCTCTTCTCTTCTCTTCTCTTCTCTTCTCTTCTCTTCTCTTCTCTTCTCTTCTCTTCTCTTCTCTTCTCTCTTCTCTTTTCTCATCCCTAAAAATTCCCTGAAAATTCCTTTCCCTTCCCACCCCCAGCCATTACAAACTTTTTGCTTTCCTATTTATCTCTTCTTGTCTTTTATTAAACCTTTTCAAACCTAAAAAAAAAAAAAAAGGAGTAAACTTCCTTTTGCACAACATAGGGATGTCCGAGCTCCAGGAAATTTTGGGCAGGGATGGTTTTTGGGGTGTCTGTGCCTCACTGGGAATCCTCTTGCAGCTCTGATTTCCCTCTGGACCAACTTGTCACTGATAACTTCTAAACCCAAAGCTTAAAGGACAAAAAAAAAATCATCCCACTTTTGGGAAATTCCCAATTTTTTTTGGCCAAATTGTGCCTGCATCCATTTGCCATCATCTTCTTTTGGGCAGCCTTTAGTGAGGGACAGCTCAGAGCATCTTTTTGTCTGCAAGAATTAAAGGGGATTATGGATTTATTTAGGAATAGAGGGGATGGCAGGGCTGGCACAGCTTCACTCCCCCATGGAAACCTCAGCAGAGGAAAGGCAGGAACTGGAACTGATATTCCTGCTCAGAATTTTCAATTTCCCTCATCACAGCCATGATAAAATATTTTCTCCAGTGAGGAGTCAGGATGGGAAGAGAAATTTATAGAACAGAATCCTGGAATTATTGAGGTTGGAAAAAACCCTCCGGGATTATCCAGTGCCAGGGATGAGGATCCAAAACCCCCCCTGGGCAGTTCCAAGCCCTGAACCCCCTTTCCAGGAAGAAATTTTTCCTAATATCCCATTAAAATCTTTCTTCTCCTCCTGTCCCTGTTTTTGGGAGCAGATCCTGACCTGGGGCTGTCCCCTCCTGGCAGGGAATTGTGCAGAACCAGAAATTCCCCCTGAGTCTCCTTTTCCCATTTCTCTCAGGAATTTTCCAGCCCTTTTCCCATTTCACTCAGGAATTTTCCAGCCCCTTTCCCATTTCACTCAGGAATTTTCCAGCCCTTTCCCCATTTCATTCAGGAATTTTCCATCCTTTTCCCATTTCTCTCAGGAATTTTCCAGCCCTTTCCCCTTTCCTGGACACATTCCAGCCCCTCCATAAATGTCTCAGAGCTGGACAAAGATTTGAAAATTGGTTATTTTTTTTTTTTAATTTATCCAGCCACCTCCATCTCCACCTGAGCTTCACTGGCTGCTGGCCTTGGGGACAGTCAGGGGGACACCAGGGATGTCACCACTGATTCCTGACCCTGGGGACAGCCTTGGGAGTGCCACCACTGGTTCTTGGCCTTGGGACACCCAAGACACAGCCCTGGGGACAGACAGGAGAGCACCAGGAATGTCATAACTGATTTGTGGCCTTGGGGACAGACAGGACACAACCCCAGGAATGTCACTATTGATTTCTGGCTTTGGGGACAGCCAGGACACAACCCTGGGGACAGCCAGGAATGTCACCACTGACTGATGGCCTTGGGCACAGCCAGGACACAACCCTGGGGACAGACAGAGGGACACCAGGGATGTCACCACTGATTCCTGACCCTGGGGGCACCCAGGACACAACCCTGGGAGTGTCACCACTGATTTGTGGCCCTGGGGACAGCCAGGGGACACCAGGGATGTCACCATTGACTGATGGCCCTGGGGACAGCCAGGACACAACCCTGGGGACAGACAGAGGGACACCAGGGATGTCACCACTGATTCCTGACCCTGGGGACAACCAGGACACAACCCTGGGAGTGTCACCACTGATTCCTGGCCCTGGGGACAACCCTGGCAGTGTCACCACTGATTCCTGGCCTTGAGGCCACCAGGAGGACACCAGGAATGTCACCACTAATTCTTGGCCTTGGGGACAGCCAGGACACAACCCCAGGAATGCCACCACTGATTTGTGGCCCTGGGTACAACCCTGGGAGTGCCACCACTGATTCCTGACCTTGGGGACAGCCAGGGGACACCAGGAATGTCACCACTGACTGATGGCCCTGGGGACAACCAGGACACAACCCTGGGAATGTCACCACTGATTCCTGGCCCTGGGGACAACCCTGGCAGTGTCACCACTGATTCCTGCCCTTGGGGACAACCCTGGGAATGCCACCACTGATTCCTGGTGGCACCTGAGCCCTGCCAGGTCAGACCAGTTTAAACTCTCCCCATGCCCTGGGCAGAGATTTCCCCTCTGAAGGAAGCAAAACTTTGGCTCCTGTGGGAAGCACAAACATCTCCAGGCACCAAATTTCTTGTTTGTTTATCTGATCCTGGAGTTTACTCACCTTTATTTGCTTGGATCAGTCTGGCTGTGCCTGGAGGAGGCAGGTTGGGAAAACTTGGCAGATGCTGACACCTGGTTATTTGTATTTTCCTTTATCAGGAGATATTCTTGGAGTGTTTCCAAAAAGGAGTTGGTTTCCTCTCACCTGGGCAGAGGAGGGGAAATGCACCAAAATCAAGGCAGGGAGGGCTCACTCAGCAATTCCCAGCACGGGTAAAACTGGCTGGAGTTGGGAAATTAATTGAGTTAATTGAATTTATTACCAGTGAGATCAGAGTCAGGTAATGAGAACTAAACCCAAGTTTTAAAAACACCATTTCCCCACCCCTCCCTCCTGCCAAGTTTAAATTTATTCCTGATTTTTGGCTCCCCCTGCCCTCAGTACCTGAACTGTTTTCTCTCACTCTTCTGGTCACAAATGATTCTGCACAATCCCTTCTTCTCTTTTTAAAAAATATTTTCTCCCAGAGGATGAAGATCCACCCCACCTGCAACAGGCAGCACCTGGACCTGACCAAATTAAATTCTCCTCTCCAGGTGGGAATTTCTTAAATTTTAGGGGTTGAGGACCAGCACAGTTCAGCCAGGGGACTGTAGCATTTTATAAACAGTGTTTTTATCTGAATCAAACTGTGCACTCATCAGAAAATGGACCTTGCTGGTTGATGTATGTTGGAAAGTGCCAAAGTACCTTTATTGTGCTGTATAAATAAAATATAATAATGCTGAGACTCAAGGACTCCCATGGAGTCATTCAGGAGAGAGAGGCAGAGGGCCAGTGAATGAATTTGGACAAGAATCAGCAGAGGGAAAGAGATTTATTTATTGTTTAAACAGGAAAAAAAAAACAAATGAGGAAAGGAAGGAAAAAAAATGCTGAGAAGGATCTCACAGAAAAGGGTGCTGAGCAACAGAGCAGAGGAATGGGAATGGGAATTAATGGGAATTAATGGGAATTAATGGGAATGGGAATGGGAATAGGAATGGGAATGGGAATGAATGGGAATGAATGGGAATGGGAATGGGAATTAATGGGAATGGGAATGGGAATGGGAATGGGAATTAATGGGATGGTGTCTTGGATTTGGGAGAGGATGATCCAGGGGAAGAAATGACAGAAATAATTCCTGGGATGGGGGTTCCACACCTGGAGAAGGGAAAGGATGATCCAGGGAGAAAAACAGCAGAAATAATCCCTGAATGGGGTTTATACACCTGGATTTGGGAGAGGATGATCCAGGGGAAGAAATGGCAGAAATAATCCCTGGGATGGGGATTGCACACCTGGATTTGGGAGAGGATGATCCAGGAGAAAAAACAGCAAAAATAATCACTGAATGGAGTTTATACACCTGGATTTAGGTGAGGATTATCCAGGGGAAAAAATGGCAAAAATAATCACTGAATGGAGTTTATACACCTGGATTTAGGTGAGGATTATCCAGGGGAAAAAATGGCAAAAATAATCACTGAATGGAATTTATACACCTGGATTTGGGAGAGGAAAATTCAAGGGAGGGAATAGCAAAAATAATCCTTGGGATGGGTGTTGCACATCTGGATCTGGATGATCCAGGGGAGGGAATGACAGAAATAATCCTTGGAATGAGAATTGCACACCTGGATTTGGGAGAGGAAGATCAAGGAAATGGCAGAAATAATCCCTGGAATGGGGGTTGCACATCTGGATTTGGATGATCCAGGGGAGGAAATGACAGAAATAACCCCTGGGATGGGAATTACACACCTGGATTTGGGAGAGGAAGATCAAGGAAATGGCAGAAATAATCCCTGGAATGGGGGTTGCACATCTGGATTTGGGAGAGGAAAATTCAGGGGAGGAAATTACAGAAATAACCCCTGGGATGGGAATTACACACCTGGATTTGGGAGAGGATGATCCAGGGGAAGGAATGGCAAAAATAATCCTTGGGATGGGTGTTGCACATCTGGATTTGGATGATCCAGGGGAGGAAATGGCAGAAATAACCCCTGGGATGGGAATTACACACCTGGATTTGGGAGAGGATGATCCAGGGGAGTGGGTTCCACACCTGTGTCACACCTGTGCCAGGAGGAGCTGATCCATCAGAACAGGCTCCCAACAATCCCTAAAGGAACAGGTGAAGCTGTCCCAAAAAAAAAATCCCAGCAGTTTTTGGGTGCCAGCAGCTCTCTGTGCCAGGGATTTGCATTTTTCCCCTCTGATTTTTGGCCCTGAGCTGATGCCCTGCTTCTCACCTGGCCTCAGGTGAAATCTGTGAGCAGGTGCAGGTTAATTCAAAATTTTTCACCTTTTTCCTGGAGCCAATCCAAGGCTGCTGCAAACACAAAAGGGATTTATCACTCTGGGATGTCTGAAGCCAGCAAACCCAGAGAAATGTTTGACAGCCAGGAATAATTACCTTGCCAGCTTTGCTTTATCCACATTTCCAATTCAGGGGGGATGATAAAAAAATTTCCCAGTGGTTCCAGGAGCAAGAATTCACCCAGAGCTTGAAGGATGAGAGGCACTGGGCATCACCCCCTCCCCTAAAATCTCATTTTTTTTATTATTTTCTGAGCCTTCCACACCAATTCCTTCCTCTCCAGGGGTTGCTTGTGGATTTTTGGGTGGTCACATCTCAATATTCTCCCCTAAATCTGACACCAGACCGGTGACACCACCCCAAAGTGAGATCTTGGCCCTTTTATTTCCTCATTTTCCAAATCTTTAATTAAATTATCTCCATCACAAAGGGTTGCCTGACCCTGATTGGGTTAAACGAGCCCATCTCCATGGCAACCAGCTCCTGTATCTCCATCCAAACCTTTCCACATTCCTCAGCTCCCTTTTTTTTTTTTTTTTTTTTTGGGTTTTAAAGGCATCAGGTTGGGTTTGTGCTTGGATTTTTTTGGGGGGTTGGCAGCTCCTTCCCAGCTGCTGGGATCTGCAACAAAAAAACCCCAAAAAACAAAAAAAAAAAAACCCACAAAAACAACAAAATAACCCCAGAAAAACGACCAAAAAAAAAAACCAAAACAAAACAAATTTTTTTTTTTTTTGGAGTTTGAGCAGGAACAGCCCAGCTGCTTCCATTTGTAAATAAATTAAATAAAGTAAATAAAAAGTAAATAAATGCCTCTGGGAGCTCATGGGGTGGAAATGCAAAGTTCTGACCCAGGCCTTGCAAAGGTTGAAAGAACCAAATGTGAAAAAAAATAAAATTCCTGACTGGTGCTGTTTTTATATTTTAATTTTTCTAGTAAATAACTGTTATTCCTAATTCCCATATCTTTGTCTGAGAGCCTCTTAATTTCAAAATTATTATAATTTAGAGGAAGGGGGATTGCATTCTTAATTTCATTCTTAATCCTCTTAATTTCAAAATTATTATAATTTAGAGGGAGGGGGGTTGCATTCTTAATTTCATTCTTAATTTCATTCTGAAAATTAAAATAAATAAAAAGGTTAAAACCTTCCTATTAAAGGAGCTATAAATAGAATTTGGACATAAAATTAAAATTACATCTTATAAATGCATGTTATAAATATATATTGTAAATACATATTATAAATACACGTTAAAATTACATATAAATACATGTTAAGATTACATATTATAAATACATATTATAAATATATATTATAAATACATATTATAAATACATATTATAAATACATATTATACATAAGTTTTTTGCAAATATTAGAGTGGATTTGTGGTTTTGAAATGGTTTTTAAAATATAGTTTTCTTCAGGAAAAACACAGGCTGATAAAATGCCTTTAGCATAGGATTATATTATATAAATAGTATTATATAATATTAATAGAATTATATTATATAGATAGTGCAGAATTATATTATATAAATATTAATAGAGTTACATTATATAGATAGTATAGAATTATATAGATAGTACAGAATTATATTATATAGATTGTACTGAATTATATTATATATGTATTATTATATATAGAATTATATATAGATAGTATAGATTTATATTATATAAATATTATTATAATTAATATTTTATATATTATTATATATATGAGGAGGTTCTATAAGTTTATATGGATTTATGGGATGTTAATGTGGGATTTTGGGGTTTTGTGTGGGATTTTGTGGGTTTTTGGGATTTTGTGGGTTTTGTGTGGGATTTTGGGGGTTTTGGGGATTTTGGGGTTGTTTATGTGGGATTTTTGTGGGTTTTTGTGGGATTTTTGTGTTTTTTTGTGGGTTTTGTGTGGGATTTTGGGGTTTTTTGTGCGTGTTAATGTAATTTTTGGGGGTTCATGTGTGTTTAGATGGATTTCCCTGCTCTGACCACCTGTGCCATCCATTTCTTCAAGGAAAGAGGCAGAAAAAAAATAAAAACAAAATAAAATTTCACCTCTCACAACCCCACAGACTCCTCACTACCCAAACCCACAGCATCAAAAATCCATTATGAGCATCTCATGGATCCCAAAAAAAACCCACAAAAACCATGGAATTATTAATTATTGAGCTGGGAAAAAACTCTTAATGTCCACCCAACCCCCACCCAGATCCTCTGCAGGGATCTCCCCCAAAATATTAATTTCAAATCCTTTCCCACCAGGAAAAATCCAATTTGATGCTGTTTTTCCCTCCTCCTGTGTGGGTTTAAAACACAAATATGATCACCCAAAAATTTGGATCCATCTGGAATCATCTCCCCACGAGCTGGGGGAGATTTTTGAGTGGTTGCTGCAGTGATAAATTAGATCACTTTGAGAGCACTTTAGAGCTGGATGGGGAAGAAAAAAAAAATAAAAAAATAAAAATTCAGTTGCTCTGCTGCCAATTCCATCCTGTAAGTGGAATTAATGTCTTTCTCCAGCCATGAGCAAGGTTTGCTCTGTCTCCAAAGGGTTTGGCTCTCTGGGAAATGCAGAAAGAATAAAAAAATTTAAAAAAAATTAAAAAAGGGGGAGAAATTACAGCAGCAGGAGTAATTTGAAATCTTCAAAGCTCAATTTGGGCTGAAAAAAATTCAGATTTGAGAGCAGGGTTGGTGTTTGGGTTGTTTCTCAAGTGAATAATTTGGGGAGGTTTGGAAATGTGGAGGCCAAATATTGAAATTAGAGAATATTCTGAGCTGGAGAAATTCCTAAAAATTCCTGGTGACAAAATCCACCTGGAGCTCTGGATTCTCAGGTTTGTGCTCATTCCTTGGGGAACCTGGGCAGTGTCTGAACACTCTGGGGGAAGAAAATTTCATTAAAATCCAAAATAAACTCCCCTGGAACATCTCCAGGTGTTCCCTGGGTGATGTAATGGTGACACAGAAGAAGCTGAAAGCCCCAAAAAATCTCCTCTGAGTCTCTTCTCCACTAAAAAAACCCCAAAATTATTCCAGACCTGACCTTTCTTCATGGCCCTGCTGCTCCTTCAGCAGGTTGATAATGGGGAAAAAAAAAAAAAGTGAAATTAAGGAGCTCATAGGTAAAAATATGGGAATCAAGAATAAGAGTTTTTTACTAGGAAAATTCAAATAGAAATGCAATATTACAAAGAATAATCCAAATATTGACAGTGTGTCCCTCTGTCCTGGCCATGAGCTGTTCCCTGCAAGAAGAGAAATTCCCAGATGAACCACAAAATGTTTGGGAAATTGCATTAGGAAGCTGCTCTGCTTTAATCAAATTTTATTTTTATTTTTTTTCCTATTTCCCAGAGCTGGCCTGGTTCTGGTGCAGTGCTGGGGGAGTTTGGAGGGGCAGAACTGAGGGTGGAGAGTGGCAAAAAAATCTTTTTGTGGTGGCAAAGATTCCTGATTTTCCTGGAAATTCTTAATGGAATTGCAAGCTCAGGGTTTGTAACCTGGAAAGGGACAGGGTGATGCTGTGGACCCTCTTCTTGCTGCTGAAATATCCTAAAAAAAAAAATAGAAAAAAGAAATATGGATTTTTTTTTTAGGTTGGAAAAGACCTCGAAGAGATCCTGGGATGAAAAGGAGCTGCAGGGAGTTTTTTTTCCTCTGTTTTCCTGGAATACCTCAGGGTTTTTTTTATTTTTTTGGGATTCTTTACAATCCCAAATATCTTTTCCACTACTCAACCACCAGGACAAGACCTCTAATGAAGAAAAATTAGTTTGAGCAACCCCAAAAAAAGATCAGGATCCTGACCAGTGGGATCTGGAGGATTTCCAGGCAGGATCAACCCCAAGGCAGGTGTGGAATCTGCTCCCTTCAGGTGTGAAAAAATCGAGCTGGAAACTCCTGCCTCATTCACAACTCCTTTGGGTGAGCTCTAAAATGCTCCTCACATCTGATTTTTGATTTTTTTTTTTTTTAATGATCCTGCCTGTGAAGCACCAATCCATTTGATAATTAAATGTTTGCTGCCACCTAATTGTCCCTTTCTCTCAGAGTCTCCTGGCACTCTCCCCGGAGTGCTGAGCTTCAAAAGGAGAAGAATTTCTCTTCTTAAAGAATAGATTGAAGATGGAGCCATCTCCAAAACTGTCAGGAACCAGATAAAGAAAAACCAGGAGAACAGCAAACCCAGCGGGCTAATTATAAACAGGGAAAAATATAGCAGAAAAGCAGATTGCAGCAGGATGATGAAGTGACAACAAGGGTGACACTGCCAGGGCTGCCACTTACCTGGGAGCCCCGGGGCACTGCTGAAAATCTGAAAATCTGAAAATCTGAAAATAAATCTGCCCTGATCTGCATCCAACCCAAACCAGGGAATGGCTTTCCAACCATCCCAGATTTTTTTTTTTTTTAATTTATTTAAGGGGTATTTCCCTGCTGTGAAAAATCCCTTAAGGCTGGTTGGGTCTAGGGAAAAACTCCCAGCAGGAATTTCAGGAGGTATGGATGGATTTGTGTCCATTCTGGACAAAATTCCCCCAGTTCCTGGAGATGGGAGTGGGGTTTGCTGGGCTAAAAATACAAACCCAAGAGCTGGAGATGGCTCTGGAAACACGAGCCAGGGGGGTGGCAATGTGCAGGCAGCTCTATTTTCAGCTGCTCCCACCCAAAAAGGTTCTGTAGTACTTTCAGTTGAACTTTTTGAAGGTTTTTCTAATTTATTTTTTTAGTTTTTTTTCCAGGCTGTCTCAGGGAAAAAAGTGAGATTTGGAAATAAATGTTTGTGGGGTTGAGATTTCATATAAAGGATGCTCAAATCTCAGCTCTGGGCAGGTTTTAGCAACCCCAGTTTTGTGGGAATGATCATTCCACAAAACCTTAAGGCTGATGTGGTTCCTGTTGTGTTTGGAATTTAATTTTATCCTAAATTCACTGCCAGGACGAGGGGAATGGATTCAGAATGACAAAAAACAGGTTTAGATTGGATAATTGGAAGAAATTCTTCACTCAGAAGATGCTGAGACAGGTAAGATAAATTGTGGCTGCCCCTGGATTCCTGGAAATGCCCAAAAACCAGAAATTTGAGCAGCCTGGGACAGTAGAAATGTCCCTGCCATGGATGAATTTTAAAATCCCTTCCCACCTAAAGCTGGAATTTTTTATTACTTCAACCTGTCTAAGCTTTTCCAGATTTTTAATGACAGTTTCAGTACCTGCAACCAGTGAGATTTGCAAGGATTCCTTCCTTTTTTAATAAATATATTAGTGTATATATATTTGTGTGTGTTTAAAACTCTGGGAATTGTTTCATGGCTTGGCACAGCTTAAAAAAAAAAAACCTAAAAATTCTTCAAATGTTGCAACCAAGGAATATCTGACATTCCCAAATTTTCTGCTGGAAATGGAAGCACAAAGCAGCAAAAACCAGCTCAGGTTGTCTGGGACCAAAACTTGAGCATCACCAGCATCACCTGATTTAAGAATCCCAATTTTTTGGGGGAGGATCCAGTGGAAATTTTGTTGTTTGCAGCAATAAAAAATGATTCTGACTGAAGATTTCCACCAGAAAAAACATCCCCAAATTGAGACTTGATGCTCTTGGGATTTGTTTTTCATTCCTCCCAGAGGAATTCCTGCTGGATTTGGGGTTCCAGGTGTTTGGGGGAGATAAAAATCCAGCAGTGAAATATTTGAGGGCAACCCTGGGTGATCTTTTTTGGGGGAAATTTGTGTGAATTTTGGGGGTTTGTGTGAATTTTGGGGGTTTGTGTGGGTTTTTTGGGTGTTTGTGTAAATTCATGAGGGTTTGTGTGGGATTTTGTGGGTTTATGTAGAATTTTAGGGGGTTTTTGTGGGTTTTGAGGAGGTTTTTGTGGGGTTTATGTGGGATTTGTGTAGAGTTCTGGGGGTTTATGCGGAATTTTGGGGTTTTATGTGGAATTTTTGGGGTTTGTGTTGGATTTTTTTGGGTGTTTGTTTGAATTCATGATTGTTTGTGTGGGTTTTGAGGTTTTTTTGGGGGGGGGGTTGTGGGTTTTGAGGGGGTTTGTGTGGGATTTTAGGGATTTGTGTAGAATTCTGTGGGTTTATGTGGAAATTTAGGGGGTTGTGCAAATTCATGAGGGTTTATGTGTTTTTAAGGGAGTTTAGGTGGGGTTTTGTGAGTTTATATGGGATTTTGGTGGTTTATATGCACTCATGAAGGTTTGTATGTGTTTTGAGATGTTTTATTTGGGTTTTTCAAGGTGTTTCTATGGCTTTGTGTGGATTTTTGAGGACAGCCACATGGATTTTCGTGGCTTTTAGGTATTTATCAAGCTTGGTGTAAATTTTTTTGGGGGGGTTTGTATGAATTCATGGGCTCTCCCCAAAACTCCCCACGGGTGGCTGCTGTGATAAAGCTGTTGCTGCCCTGCCAGTAGCTGAAGCCTCTCATTGATTGCAGAAAAAGCCAGATAAGGGGTTTTTTATCTGTCTGGGAAGAGAAATTGAAGCTTGTTTTTTTGTCTGGACACCCCAGCCAGGATCCTGTGCTGTTATCATCCCTGCCTTGCCATTGTGTCCCTGGGCTGACAATCTCCTCCATCCCCCAAAAAAAAAGGAGAAGAAATCAATGGTTTATCAGCTTCAAGCTGCCACATCAAACCTCCCTTCAAGGGATTTCCCATTTCTTTGGCAGCTCCAGGGGTAAGGGACACTGCTCTGATGCATCCCAAGGATTTTTTTGGGATGTGGAGGGCTGGGTTGGGCTTGGCCACAGATCCAAAATAAGTTTTAGGGTTTTGCAGAGTGATCCACTAACCCAGGTTTGTTTGGAATTTTTCTACACCACTTAATTAATGGTTTATTTGAAATTTCTTCTGTCTTCACTCAGAGCCAAAATTAAAAAACACACAGAGGAAACGGGTTTTCCATGTTAGGGCTTGGTTGTTTATTAAATTAAAGTACAGAAAGTTCAGTAACACTTCCAGCTACCAGCTAAAAGTGAGCAAAATGGAGATGAATCCAGCTGCTACAAAGAGCTGAACAGTCCAATAGAGAATTAATACCTATATTATTTATACTTTTAACCCAATAATTAAATTCCTGTGACCCTCAGTGCAGCACTAACTGTCCAACCAGAAATTACTGAAACCATGAAGAAAAGAGAAGAGCACTGAAAAAATCGCCACCCAAAATCCTTCATCTTGTCTCATTAATATATTATAAAAACCTCAAATTTAAAACCCTTCACCATGTGAAAACACACATTTTTATTTAACTACATGTCTTGGGTTGCAATGCAGGATGTGGCCAGAAATGTGAATTCATCTGTTAAATGGTGAGGCAGTGACCCTGATCTCTGTGGGAGATATCTCCTGTTAATGGGCCATTGTTAAAAACTGGGTGTGGCAGCAATTCTTATCACTGTGGGAGATATCTCCTGTTAATGGGCCATTGTTTAAAACTGGGTGTGGCAGCAATTCTTATCTCTGTGGGAGATATCTCCTGTTAATGGGCCATTGTTTAAAACTGGGTGTGGCACTGATCTTTATCTCCTGGCTCATATTATCTGCTAATGGGCCAGCTTTAAACCAGCTGGGGCAATCATCTTTATCTTCCCACAGCCCATCCTCCCTCCAGGAGATATCTCCTGTTCATGGCCATTGAGTCCCAGTGCATGACTGATAAAATTCCATCATCCCACTGGGAGATGCTCTAGCCAGGGGAGGAGCCAAGCCTTTCCTACCCAGATAAAAACTGAGATTTGGACACCACTGGATTCCAGAGGAAAACCAGACCTTTCCACATCATCCCTGGTCCTTCAGAGGAAACTGCACCTTCTCCAGCTGAACCACATCTGCCCCTGCAGGAGGATGCAGCCACCATTGAATGGCACTGCTGCCAACACCCTGACTGACTGATGGGTGTCAGCTTGGATTCTGACTCTGGCAGTGCTTGGGATTGTTCTTTGTAATTTTAATTTTCCTAGTAAAGAACTGTTTACATTCTCCATTTCAAGGAGAAGCTCCTGCCTTTTTTGGCAGACTAAACCAGGACACCCACCTCCCCCCATCAGGAGTAGCCTTGGGCCCACAGGAGCTGTCAGCACCAAAGGGCAAAACTACACCAGAATAAAATAATAAAAAGAATAAAAGCCCTGAACATGGAGAAACCTTGCTGGCTGCTGGCCCTGGGTGACTGGAAATGCAGAAAGCATCCTGTCAGGAGGTGACAGGGAAGGGAATGCAGCCAGGACAGAGCAGATGTGGCAGCTGAGCACAGGGATTTGGATGCTGCACCTTGGCCTTGGGCTGCTGCTGCAGTCAGAGGCTGCTGAGCATGAACAGCCCCACTGGGAGCAGAGCTTGGGCTCCTCTGCCTCACTGAGACCTTGGGGACACTCCTGGGCTGCAAATGGAGATGTCTGAGCCCAGGAGATGTGAAATGTTGTGTCCTCCTGCCAGCCAGGACAGCCAGCACCTCCCTCAGGGGGTGACAGCACCTCCAGGTGTCACCTGGGCACTGAGGTGGTGATACCTTGGGTTTGAGTTTTTTTACATTTTTCAGAACCTCTGCTGCTTGGTGTGTGATCTGAAATTTCATTTTAGGTGTTAGTAAGGTCTCTTCACAGAGTAGTTAGGTAAAACAATTCCTTTCTAGCTGGAGAATTAAGGACAACTGGTATCCAAAAAAGCAAAAACAACAGTGAGGGAAAGGGGGAAACCAGGGGGCTGAGACTTCATAGCCTGGGGCTGTGGTTGGATAATTGACCCCAAGATGAACCAAAATTTCTAAAAGTGTATAATATATAATATGTATTTATAACATGTTTTTATGTGTTTATAACATGTGTTTATAACCTATATCTATAATACATATATATATGTATATAATTTATATAATGTATTTATAATATGTATTTCTAACATTCTGAAGGCCTTTAATAAATCCCCACTTTATTCTCTTCGCCTTGTCCAGTCTCTGTTCTAGGGAAACAACAAAAAGCATCAAAACAAGACCTGGGGTGAACAGAACATTTTGGTGCCACTGATGCTTTGGGTTTGAGCTTTTACATTTTTCAGAATCCCTGCTGCTTGGTTAACTCTGAAACTTCATTTCAGGTGTTAGTAAGTTTTCTTCTCAGGGAGAAAAGACAAAATAATCCCTTCCTAGTTGGATAATTAAGGACAACTGGTAGCCAAAACCCAAAAACAACAGTGAGGGAAAGGGGAAAACCAAGGGGCTGAGACTTCATAGCCTGGGGCTGTGGTTGGATAATTGACCCCAAAATGAACCAAAACTTATAAAAGTGCAAAAATTCGTGGCCAGGATCCATCCTGGATTTGATTTGGGTGGGTTCTTGCACTGCCCAAGGTGAATCCTTTCAATAAATACTGATTTTATTCCTTTAGCTTTTGCTGAGAGCTGTGAGTTCCCAGTGTTTGCAGCCAGCCCTGCTCTGGGTTTTCCCTGACAGCCTCCGTGGCTCTTTGTTTCTGTTTTTGTCTGAGCTTTTCCTATGTGAATGTTTGAGCTTGTTTATCTGTTTCAGCTGAAAAACTCCACAAGCCCCAGCAAAATGCTAATAAGAAGCATTAGCTGCAGTTAATTGAACTGCTTCTGTGATCCTCATAATTATCTCCTGGTACAGCACCTACCCTGAGAACAGCAGGATGGATGCCAGAGATAATCAGATAGAAGATCTGGGAAAAAACATTTAATTTTCTTATCCAAATTAAGATTTTTTTTTTTTAATTTCTTTTTTTTTTCCCTTGGATTGATTACCTCCCTAAATATTTGCTGTTGAGAGCAAAAGCAGGCTGCTTCTGGTGGGGATTGCAAAGGGAATGATGGGTGCTCAATTATTTACAGCCTTGCTTGGCTGGCTGAGTGTGCTCCAGGAATGCAAAGGGAGCTGTCGCCGGGAATCTCGACAGGAATTTTTCACCAGGAGTAAAACACAGGCAGAGTCAAAACGCTGCAACCTGCCCAGTGATGAATTGAGCTGTCAGCAAGGCTGGATGATCACTGAGCACCCCCAAACTCCCTGAGTTTGCAGAGCAGGAGCAAATATTGGCTTGGCACAGAGCTCTGGGGTCAGTAGGGTGAGAGTGTTTGCAGTGCCTCTAAAAATCTCATTATTGAGTGCACCAGCTTTGTGCCAGCTTGGTTTTTATTCCCTCCATGGGTTCCTCCCTTTGTGGGGTTGGATATCCCCAAATTCAGCAGGTGGGAGCTGTCACACCTTATCCTGATCCTTTCACAGATCTCCAGAACTCAGAACCACCTCTGGACCATTAAAATCAGATTTATCAGCCGTGCAAATTGTCACCACACTCCAGAGGAAAACAACAGGTTTGCAAGGGAAGCAAAATATTCGTGCATTCTTCAAAACAGGGGAAGGGGAATTTGGCAGCAGTGGCTATTAATAGGCTCTGAAATATGGGTTGACTGTTTAGGAAGCTCAAATGCCAATGAAAAGCTGTGCAGCCAAGGAGAACTGGCAGTACCAAGAGTTTTAAACATACACATACACAAATATATATATATACACACACATATATATTGTGAAAAAATCCCTACAGCCTGACAAGGAAAAACTCCTTAGAGTAAACTGAAAAAGATTATTCTTAAGTTAATAACTGACTAAAGTGTTTCTGTATATTGTTAAGAAGAGGATGTAGGAAAAATAATATGTTGTTAATAAAGTTCTCTTTACACTTTTTAATTTTTAAGCCTGCCTTGCTTTTGCTCCAAATCCTATCTCACAACAATAATAGAAATAAGTATATTAAAATGGGTAAATCTAAACCACTACAACTGGCCCATGCCAGGCCCAGATGTGGAGCCAAACCTGCAGCTGGATGTGCCAGCAAAGAGCTCCATCCCTGCTCCTTCCCTTGCTGCAGTTTATTTGTGTTTATTCATCCAATTAAGGTGTTTCTATCCCTCCAATCTGAGCATTAACCAGGCAAGATGACAAAAAGCACCTGCTAATATAAAGTATATAATTATGGCAAGGATATGATTGGAGTTCAGCTCCCTTTGCTGCTGTGAAGTGCTGCTGGTGAGTCTGAGAAAGGGAACAGTGCTGGACATTCAGCTTCTTCTAGTCCTTGTTTGAAGCTGCTTCAGGGATTTGTGTGTTTATTTGTATTTTCCACTAATGGGGGTTTTTATCCTGCTCAGCTGGAGGGAGAAGCAGCAGGAGCCTGGCAGGGCTGGCTGTGTTGATTTTCGTGGCTCTGTGTGAGTTTGTGTGTGTTGGCAGCACTGCTCAGCCTGTCCCCAGCACATCCCCAATGCAGGATGTGGCCAGAAATGTGAATTCATCTGTTAAATGGTGGGGCAGTGACCCTGATCTCTGTGGGAGATATCTGCTGTTAATGGGCCATTGTTTAAAACTGGGTGTGGCAGCAATTCTTATCACTGTGGGAGATATCTCCTGTTAATGGGCCATTGTTTAAAACTGGGTGTGGCAGTGATCTTTATCTCCTGGCACATATTATCTGCTAATGGGCCAGCTTTAAACCAGCTGGGCAATCATCTTTATCTTCCCACAGCCCATCCTCCCTCCAGGAGATATCTCCTGTTCATGGCCATTGAGTCCCAGTGCATGACTGATAAAATTCCATCATCCCACTGGGAGATGCTCCAGCCAGGGGAGGAGCCAAGCCTTTCCTACCCTGATAAAAACTGAGATTTTGGACACCACTGGATTCCAGAGGAAAGCCAGACCTTTCCACATCATCCCTGGACCTTCAGAGGAAAACTGCACCTTCTCCAGCTGAACCACATCTGCCACTGCAGGAGGATGCAGCCACCATTGAATGGCACTGCTGCCAACACCCTGACTGACTGATGGGTGTCAGCTTGGATTCTGACTGACACTATTTTGGGATTGTTCTTTGTAATACTGTATTTCTATTTTAATTTTCCTAGTAAAGAATTATTTTATTCCCATTTCCCTTAATTTCAAAATTATAATAATTTGTAGGGAGGGGGTTTAGATTCTTAATTTCAAAGAGAAGCTTTTGCTTTTCTTAGCAGACACCTGTCCTTCAAAGCAGGACACAGGGATGTGGTGCCCAGCCTCTGCAGGATGCTGCAAACCCAAATCACACTCCCAGTCCCCCAGATGCACCTGCTGGACTTGGGGAATCCAAGGAATCCCAAAAGATCAGGTGGCTCCATGTCCTCCAAGGAAATTAATGTTCTTTTTGATGAGCTCTGCTTATTCCCTGGGTCACTCTGTACTTGGAGATCTCCCATAAACTGCCCCAAAAGCTTAGACAGGTTGAAGTCATAAAATCAAAGAATCCCACACTGGTTTGTGTGGGAAGAAATCTTAAAGCCCATCCAGTGCCACTCCTGCCATGGGAAGGGACACTTTCACTGTCCCAAGCTGCTCCAATTCCTGACTTTGGGCACTTCCAGGGATCCAGGGGCAGCCACAGCTTCTTTGGCACCCTGTGAAGTTAAAGGAATAAAGCAGGAATTTACTAAAAGACCTTCCAAAAATACACCTTGGGTAGTACAAGAACCTGGCTGAGGCTTCACACAAGTTGGACTCAGAGTCAAGAGTTCTCACACTTTTATAAATTTTGGTCCATTGAAATTGGGGTTATTTGTCCAATTCTCCTTCAAGTTCTGAATATCCCAGGATATTCCCTTCAAAATTCCCAAAGCTCAGCCCCCACTTTGACTCTGCATTTTGGACCCATCCTCTCATTTTTGGCTGAAGGAACAGCCCAGTGAGATCCTTGCTAAATGACCCCATGAGCCTTGTTATAATCTAGTTTATTTTCCTGAATTTCCCTCTGTTTGGCTTGCCCTCAGCTGGGTGGGATGAGAACCACAGAGCAACAGTGGCACCGAGTGGGCGAGTGGGACAGAACAACCAGAGGGAACCTGGAGAGCAAATTGATGAAAAATTAATTGAAATCCATTAAAGACTCACCGAAATGGTGGATATTGGTGGGAATCCAGCCCTGAAGAAGTTTTGGGGTTGTGGATCTTCATAGGTTCTGCCAACGCGGCTCAGGTGAAGCTGGAAAGGGAAAGGGGAGGTAAAAAAGGCAGTTCAGCCTTTTCTGGGATCCCCCAGTGGATCCCAGTGAGTGCCAGAGGATCCACTACCCTCCCAGGAGATTCAAGACCCTCCAGCATTCCAGCAGATCCAGCACCCCAGCAGATCCCAGCACCCCCAGCAGATTCCACTTAGTATCCCAGCACCTCAGTACCCTCACAGTGGACTCCATGGGGTAACATGGGATCCCAGCACCTCCAGTACCTCACAGTGGATCCCATGGGGTCCCATAGGATCCCAGCACACCCCAGCAGATCCCAGTGGACCCCAGCACCCCCAGCAGATCCCAGTGGATCCCAGCACCCCCAGCAGATCCCAGTAAATACCACTCCCCCAGCAGATCCCAGTGGATCCCAATACCCCCCAGTACCCCCAGCGGATCCCAGTACACACACACACACACCAGTATCCCCCAGTTTCCCCATCAGATCCCAGTGGATCCCAATACCCCCAGTATCCCCAGCAGATCCCTCTCCCTCAGCCGCCCCAGGCCCTGCTCCCCCAGTATCCCCAGTACCCCCAACAGATCCCAGTGGATCCCAATACCCCCAGTACCCCCAGCAGATCCTGGTGGATCCCAATACCCCAAATACCCCCAGTACCCCCATCAGATTCCAGTGGATCCCAACACCCCCACTATCACCAGCAGATCCCAGTGGATCCCAATGCCCCCAGTATCACCAGCAGATCCCAGTGGATCCCAACACCCCCCGTGCCCCCATCAGATCCCAGTGGATCCCAGTATCTCCCAGTTTCCCCATCAGATCCCAGTGGATCCCAGCACCCCCATCAGATCCCAGTGGATCCCAGTATCCCCCAGTTTCCCCATCAGATCCCAGCCGCTCCCGCTCCCTCAGCCGCCCCAGGCCCCGCTCCCCCAGCACTCCCAGCAGATCCCAGTGGATCCCAGCACCCCCATCAGATCCCAGTGGATCCCAGCACCCAATCAGATCCCAGTGGATCTCAGTATCCCCCAGTTTCCCCATCAGAACCCAGTGGATCCCAGTATCCCCAGTATCCCCTGCAGATCCCAGCGGATCCCAGTATCCCCAGTAACCCCAGCAGATCCCAGTGGATCCCAGTATCCCCCAGTTTCCCCATCAGATCCCAGTGGATCCCAGTATCCCCCAGTTTCCCCATCAGATCCCAGCCGCTCCCGCTCCCTCAGCCGCCCCAGGCCCCGCTCCCCCAGCACCCCCAGCAGATCCCAGTGGATCACAACACCCCCCATCAGATCCCAGTATCCCCAGCACCCCCATCAGATCCCAGTGGATCCCAGTATCCCCCAGTTTCCCCAGCAGATCCCTTTCCCCCGCCGCTCCCTCAGCCGCCCCAGGCCCCGCTCCCGTCCCCTCCCCGTCCCTTTGTCCCCTCCCGGCCCCGCGGAAACCCGGCCGGGCCCGGCGGAAAGGGCAGGACAGCGGCACAAAGCAGCGGGGCGGGGGCACGGCAACACGGCCCGGAGCCCCTGCGAACCGGGAAACACCGGGAAACACCGGGAAAAACCGGGAAAAACCGGGGAAAACACCGCGGAACACACCGGGAACAGCGCGGTGAGCGCGGGGTGAGGCGCGGCCTGCGCGGGACAAGCCGTGAGGGCGGCGAAAAAACAGCCCAGAGTGAGGCGATTTTTGTAAAGAAAACAGGCGAAAAATGAAATATCCAGGTTAGGAAGTGTCAGGGATTTCAGGGAAATGTTTTTTACAGCGTTTAAAGAGGATTTAAAAGCGCTGAAAAGGGATTTTGGAAATCCGGGATAAAGGGGGTCGGGTTGGAAGGGGGGAGGGGAGGTTTGGGTGGGATTTTTGGGGAGAAATTCCTCGATGGGAGGAATTATCAGAGCCCGGTAAAGGATTTTTAATTTTTGTTCCATTTCTGGAAGTGTTCAGAGTCAGGTTGGATAAAGTTTGGAAGAGTTTGGGATAGTGAAAAGTGTCCCTGCCATGGTTGATCGTGGATCCTTTTCCATCCCTCAATTCCTTTTATAATTTTTCGATGTCGTTTTATGAGTTTCAAATGTCGTTTTATAATTTTCTAACGTCCTTTTATAATTTTTCCAGTTTGTCAGGAAGCCACAAACACCAGAGGTTTAATGTCCAAAAAGGAGACAGAAAAGTGCTTTTTGTTTTATTTGAATAAAGGGAGAGACTATGGGGAATTCCCCTGGGATATCTCCAATTTTTATCTCCTTTTTTATCCCTTTTTTTTTTTCTCTTTGTTTCAATCCATCTGGGGATTGATGTCCAGGAAAACTCAAACAAAAAAAAATTAAAAATTAAAAATTTACAAATTAATGTAAAAATAAGAATATAGTTATTGGATTAGAGATGTGTTAGTGGATTTTTTGGCCTCAAGTCACACAACTTGGTGGCTCTTGGAGAATATTTTATTGGGGAATTGAGTGATTCTACCAATAAATCTTTATGGTTGTATTTATAATTTTTTTTTTTTTCTGGATACCACAAAGCAATCCCAGATCTGGTAGGGATTTTCTATCACTGTTTTTTTGAATTTTTTTATTTCTACATCTCCCAGCACTACCCTGGAACAGCTTTAGGTGAGGTTGATCTGAAAGCTCCATCATTAATCAAATTACTCAGGATTTTTTTTTCCAGCTGTTTATTAGGTGCTAAATTCTCTTGAGTTCAGGAGGAAATGAAGGTTCCTTCAAACCTCTGATTCCATCAAACCACATTCATTCTTCTCAAGAATTTGTTCTATTTTCTTTACAAAATGAATTTTGGATTTTTCTGCTTGCTGTGATGTCAAATCAAGGCACTTTGGAGGTGCAGATTAAAAACTGGTGTCTTCATCCCCCAGGAACAGGCTGTGGGATATTTTTCTATCCTTTAGAGGTTTATACCTTTCTCTAAAATTTTTATTTTTTTTTTCCTATTTCAGTTTTTGGTCACCCTGCAGACTTTGAGCTTTCACCAGGTCCCAATGTGATCACTGTTCACAGAAGGATTTATTTCAAGAATTATCAATTTACTGACTTATTTTTTTTGCTTTTTCTGATAGAAATTCAACCCCTGCCTTCTTTCCTACTATTGTAAGATGGATTTTAACGTGAGTAAAAGGAAAACCAAATTATTTGGGTTTGCATTAAGTGTGCTGAGCCTCTTTTCAGCACAACTTCACAGCTCAGCTGGGGCAGAAATCAGATCTTTGCCAGGATTTTGGCACAGGATTCACTTTCTGGGATTTTAGCCATGAGCACAGAAATACCCCAGCCTGAGGCAGAAAGGAAATTAAGGAAATCTGGTGTGATTTTCATCTAAAAACGGGTGTTTGGGGGGATTTATCCTCAATTCTGTGCTTCCACTGTGGTTTTATCTCTTGTTTTATTCCTATTCTGGGCTATTCTCTGCCAAGAGTTGCCTGAGGTGGCACCTTGAATCCAAACCTCCCTGTGTCAGGGAATTCCTCCTCTTGAATTGCACTTTAAATCTCCCCTCCCACAGGAATTGAGAGAATTTGGGATCACAACAACAACCTGAAATCCGAATGCAAAATTCTACCACAGGCTTTGCTCCATTGTTAATAGACCAATGGCTCCAAATGCACCTTTCCTGTTATTTTGACATCATTTTCATGTTATTTTATTTCTTTTTTTCCAGCAGAAAAAGCACAATAATTCTTCATTAAACCCCTTGCCTGACATCCTGCTGAAAGGAAACCCACGGCTCTGACCACCGCTCCCCTCCCCATTGTCATTGCTCCCAGCTAAATCCTCTTTCCTCTTATCCCCTCTGCTCCTGCAGCCTGGAGGATGCTGTGATGATGCTGAGGCATGCACCAACCACCTCTTCTCCAGCATTTAGCTCTTCCCTCATCTTTCCAACAAACCAAATCCCTTTTTTTTTTTTTTTTTGTGCTGAACCAGCTACGCGCCGATTTTTTTTTTTCCCTCCTTCCTATCAAACACAGATGATTTTTTTTTTTTTCCTTCTTATCAAGCTGATATTTTTTTTTTCCCTTCCTCCCAAACAAAAGGGAGGGGATGCTGGATTTTTTAGGGATGCTCTGGGTACCAAACCCCCCCTGCAGCTTTGTGGATTTTTCACTTCTGGAGCCGACGCTCCCCTCACGGTGAGGTCTCTGTGGCGCAATGGACGAGCGCGCTGGACTTCTAATCCAGAGGTTCCGGGTTCGAGTCCCGGCAGAGATGATCTCCAGGCAGGTGGCTCTTTTCTTTTTGTATCATTTCACTCCTCACCTCCTTATTTGTTACATTTGTAACACCCCCTGAGGGTTTGCATGTTTTTCCTGATGGTTTGAATAGCTTTTCTTTAGATATTTCTCCTCCCCCTCCCCCCCCCCGTTCTCTTATTGCCTTTGGTATCTTCTCCTAGCAGGTGTTTTAACCCAATTTTTTCATAATTTCTTCTCAAGGGATGCTCTGTGCTTTCCAGCACCTTCTGGTGGTATTTCTTGTGATAAATGTCATTTTTTTTTCCCATCTTGGGTAACTCAGTGCTCCCCACCTAGACTTTTGTACTCTGAAATGGTTTGAAACTGAAAAAAATTGTTTCTTTTGAGGGTAAGGAATCCCTGACACAGATTATTCCAAGCAGGTTAGATGGGGCTTGGAGCATCCAGGACAAATTTTCAAGTCCCACCCAAACCATCCCATGCTCTCTGCACACTTCCCCATCCCAAAATACTCTCCATTAATTGGATTTCTTGGAAAACCAGTGCCATCTCCATCACTGGGCTTGCCTTGGTGATTTTTCTCCTTGTGGTGGAAATGTTGGAGTTCAACCTGTTTGGAAAACCAAACCTTGGTGATGCTGGAAGTTCTGTTCCTGTGTTGATCATGGTAAAATTGTCATTTCCATCACATCCAAGGGAGTATTTAATCATTTTTTTTAATTCTAAGGTTTCATACCAGGAGAGAATTCCATCTTTTTCTTGGTGCTAGGACTGAGGGAAAAGGCCAGAAGATTATTCTGGTTACACCTAGTGAGAGAATTTTTTGGGGGGTTTTTGACATCAGGCTCCCAGAAATGGATCCCCATCCCCATCCTGGAACTGGAAAAAATGGTGAAATTCTGCCATGGCAACAATAGAAACAAATAAAATCAGTGAGGATGTTCCCCTGGTAACCCTAAAATCAAATTAAATGGTGAAATGATCCCATGGCAACTCTAGAAACAAACAAAACATCCCCTGGGAACCCTAGAACAGAAAAAAAAAAAAGTGAAATTATTTCATGGCAGTCCTAGAACCAATAAAATGATGGAATTTTCTTCTGGAATTAAAATCTAGAAATTAAAAATTGGTGAAATGCTACCCTGGCAACACCAGAACAAACAGAAACAGTGGAATGGCAACTCTAGAACTGATAGAAATGGTGGAATTCTCTCCTGGAAATACTAAAACAAAAAAAAAAATTAAATTCTCATCTGGAAATCCTAGAACCAAAAAAAAAAAAAAAAAAAAAAAAAAAAAAAAAAAGCTGGAATTGTCCTCTAATATTGAACCAAAAAAAAAAACCCCCAAAAAATAAAATAGTGGAATGCTCCCTTGGAAATCCTGGAAGTGACAAAAATGGTGAAATTCTCCCCTGGCAACACTAAACCAAATAAATTTGTGTTTTCTCTGTCTTTAATCAGAGCCAGGATTAAAAATACACAAAGGAAATGGATTTTTCTCCCGTTTGGGCTTGGTTGTTTATTAAATTTTATATAAAATGCAGAGGTAAATTAAAATCACAGTCAAAAAGAAGACTGGAGAAATAGTCATAGAAAAGAGTTCTTGAAATAGAAAAAAATAGGAAAGTTATATGTAGAATATATAAATATAGAGAAATATATATATTTTTATTATATATAGAAAATATATTATATATGTATATAATATATATTATATATATATAGAGAGAGAATATATAGAGAGAGAATAGTTTAAAAATGTGTAATTAATCTGTAATATGCAATGAGCTAATAAATTTTAAAAATGTCTCCAAAATTTGTGTGATCTTAATTAAAGGCCAATGGGGTTCCTGGGCGGTACCGGGGGCGGTACCGGGGGCGGTTCTAAACCGGTTTGAGGGCGGTACCGGGGCGGTTCTAAACCGGTTTGAGGGCGGTTCCGGAGGCGGTTCTAAACCGGTTTGAGGGCGGTTCCGGGGCGGTTCTAAACCGGTTTGAGGGCGGGACCGGGGGCGGTTCTAAACCGGTTTGAGGGCGGTTCCGGGGCGGTACCGGGGGCGGTTCCAGGGAGGTCCCGGGGCCGTTCCGGGGCGGTTCTAAAGCGGTGTCAGGGCGGTTCCGGGGCGGTACCGGGGGCGGTACCGGGGTTGTTCCGGGGCGGTCCCGGAGCTGTTCCAGGGCTGTCCCCGGGGCGGTTCCGGGGCTGTCCCCGGGGGCGGTACCGGAGCCGTTCCGGGGCGGTTCTAAAGCGGTGTCGAGGCGGTTCCAGAGCCGTTTCTGGGCGGTTCCCGGGGCGGTTCCGGGGCGGTTCCGTGGCCGTTCCAAAGCGGTGTCGGGGCGGTTCCGGGGCGGTCCCGGGGCGGTCCCGGGGCGGTCCCCGGTCGGCGCCGGTCTCGCCATGGCCGCCGGTGCGGGGCTGGCGCTGCTGACCGCGCTGCTGGCGGCGACCGCGGCCGAGCGGGACCGGAAGGTGAGCGGGGCTCGGCGGTACCGGCACCGGGGTACCGGGATTGGGAGTACCGGGATTGGGAGTACCGGGACCGGGAGTACCGGGACAGGGGTCGCTGGGAACGCGGGTGCCGTGACCAGAGGTACCGGGATCGGAGGTACCGGGATTGGGAGTACCGAGACCGGGGGTACTGGGATTGTGAGTACCGAGACTGGGAATACAGGATTGGGAGTACCGGGACTGGGGGTACCAGTACCGGGGGTACCGGGCTGGGATTGCCAGGACCGGGCACGGAGCTCCCCGGGCTCTGCTCAGAGCTCGTCCTGCTCCCTTTGCGGTGGTACCTGAGACCCTCCTGGGAATCTCCGAACCCCGGGTTGGATCTGGGATCACCCAGGGTGACACAGGGACATCCAGGGGAATTCGGGATGTCCCCAGAACGGGACACTCCGTGCTCGCCCAGGGCGGCTGTTCCAGGGCTCTGCCATCCTCGGCGTAAAGAAGTTGTTGCTCGTGTTGAAGGGGAACTTTTGGTTTCTTTTGTGGCCTCGGAGCGAAGGAGGGGCTGGGCTGAACCCCCTGAGATCAAACCTTTGTGGGGTTTAGGGACCAAAAAGGAGGAAAAGGGGATCCCCGGGGTCACAGCACATCCCACATGGAGCTGGAGCTGAACCCTCCCTCTGTCCTGGCACAGGGAGTGGGGTCAGCCCTGCCCAGGGCCACCCAGCTCTGTCCCTTGTCCTAATCCTGGGATGGGATGGGATGGGATGGGATGGGATGGGATGGGATGGGATGGGATGGGATGGGATGGGATGGGATGGGATGGGATGGGATGGGATGGGATGGGATGGGATGGAAAGCAGCCCAAAACTGCTCCCAAACATCTGGCTGTGAAATGAAATGCTGCCCTGTGAAAAGCTGCCCTGTGAAATGCTGACCGAGCATTGTTGAGCAACACCCGGGCTGCAGAGTCACGGGAGCCGAGGCAGCTCCAATGTCCCCACCCTCCCAGGATTCTGGGCTTGTCCTGCCAAGCTCAGAGCCACCCCCAGCACTGTCCCTGTCCCTTCCCCAGGTGTCCATGCAATACAACCCTGGCTGGAACAACAACTCTGTGAACCTGCTCCACGTGCAGGCAGTGGGGCCCAGGGACAGCCTGCACTATGTGTGGAGCAGCATTGGAGCCCCTGCCGTGCTCCTGGTGGCCACCCAGAGCCCCAGCAGTGACCTGAGGGTCAACTGGAGCCAGCTGTTGTCACCCAGTCCTGCTGGAGCCATCTGGATTGAGCCTCCTGACAGTGTGGTGTATTCTACAGCAGTGGTGTTCACCAAGGTACTGCTGCTCTGGGACAGCTGGGGGTGCAGAGTCCCCAGCTCCAGGGAAATCCCACCCATCCCCACCCATTTCAATCCATTTCAAACCATCCCCACCCATCCTTACCCATTTAAATCCATCCCCATCCATTTAAATCCATCTCCATCCATCCCCACCCATCCCCATCCATCCCCACCCATCCCCATCCATTTAAATCCATCCCCATCCATTCCCATCCTTTTTAAACCATCCCCACCCATCCCCACCCATTTCAATCCATCCCCATCCATCCCCATCCATTTCAAACCATCCCCATCCATTTCAAACCATCCCCACCCATCCCCATCCATCCCCACCCATCCCCACCCATCCCCATCCATCCCCACCCATCCCCATCCATCCCCACCCATCCCCATCCATTTAAATCCATCCCCATCCATCTCCATCCATCCCCACCCATCCCCATCCAGGGAAATGTCTCCAGCCTGGCTGAGGCATCTCTGCCTATTCCCTGGATCACAACACAAGCTCCAGTACTCCCAACCCCTCTCCCCTTTTTTTTTCCCCTGCAGCTGTTCGAGTTCAGCCAGGCCAAACCTTTGGGAGAGCTCTTCTACCCCACCTATGACCTGGCAGAGTTCACCTGGGACAGCCTGAACCACACCCTGAACCACACGGCGCTGACGGCCGAGCTCCGCGGGGTCCCGGCCACCGACCCTGGTGGTGGCTTCTCCAATGGAAGCCTGGCATTCCAGGTGTGTCCAGGGGGCAGAGAACATGGGAATGTTGAAGAATGTCCTGCCCAGAGCAGCTCCTGCACAGGGAGTGCTGGTTTAGCTGGTTTAGAGGATAGGTGTCTGCCAAAAAAGGCAGGAGTTTCTCTTTGAAATGGAGAATGTAAACCTCCTCCCTCCAAATTAATGTGATTTTGAAATGAAGGGGCTCTCAGGCAAAGAGATGAGAATAAGGATAACAGTTATTTACTAGGAAAATTCAAATAGAAATACAGTATTACAAAGAACAATCCCAAAACACTGCCAGAGTCAGAATCCAAGCTGACACCCATCAGTCAGTCAGGGTGGTGGCAGCAGTGCCATTCAATGGTGGCTGCATCCTCCTGCAGTGGCAGATGTGGTTCAGCTGGAGAAGGTGCAGTTTTCCTCTGAAGGTCCAGGGATGATGTGGAAAGGTCTGGTTTTCCTCTGGAATCCAGTGGTGTCCAAAATCTCAGTTTTTATCTGGGTAGGAAAGGCTTGGCTCCTCCCCTGGCTGGAGCATCTCCCAGTGGGATGATGGAATTTTATCAAATGGCCCATTAACAGGAGATATCTCCTGAAGGGAGGATGTTATGAAAAGATAAAGATGATTGCCCCAGCTGGTTTTTAACAGCTGGCCCATTAGCAGAGGATATCTCCAACAGAGATAATGATCACAGCTGATGATAGAATCCAGACTTTTGGTCACAGCCCCTCAATGTCCTGCTGTCCCTTGACCCCTGTCCCTCACAGATCACAGCCTTTGAGACCAGTGGCCGTGCTGGACCCCTGCCCAGCCTCCTGCACACAGCAGACAGCTCCCAGCTGGAATTTATCCTGGCTGGGGTGACCCCAAGAGGAAACAGCTCCCGTTTTGTGCTGGAAATGGCCACGGTGGAGGAGGCAGGGGCCGTGAGGAGGCTGCACTCCCAGAGATCCATCGATGATGAGTACACCCCCACCATCTTTGAGGTGAGCTGGGACAGCCAAAACTGGCAGGCAGGACTCCAGGTGGCTCTAAAATGCTTTTATTTTATTTTTTTTGTTTTGTTTATTGTGTCCAGATAACACAGCAATTCACAGATCATAGGTGACAAGAGCTCAGCCCACTCTGGTTCTTGTTGCAGTGCATTAAATAAATTTTCATTACAGAGCATCTTAAAACAAGAGAACCAATCAATACTTTTTCTATTACCTACAGCCTATCATACTTATTACTAATTATTACTAATTATTACTAATTATTACTAATTATTACTAATTATCACTAATTATTACTAAAATTACCATATCCATGTTACTATTTTCCAAACACAAAAAGTTAGTGTGTTGCAGTTTAAGCTAGAAGTTGTTTTCTCAGTTTTCTCCCCGTAGAAAATTTTGAGATCTATTGAGACCAACCAATGGCATACTGAGATCAACATTTACCTGTGAGAATCTTTTTGCTTGTTAAAAACAGAATCATAAAAACTCCTTTAAACTCATTTTACTCAGTTACCCAGCAAGACTGACTCAGCAATTCTTCATCGCTTGTGCTCCCCCTTCACATTCCACATTCAGAACTCTTTCTGTTACACATCTCTGAGACCTTCCTGCCAAATCTCCCTTTCCCCTGGGCTGGGGGTGACTCTGCTGTCCCTCCCCAGGTGTTGTCCCTGTTGGCTGAACCCCAAAACAGCAGCTCCACCCTGGGCTTCCTGCAGTGGAAGGCGACAGCATACGGCTCACGGAGCCCCCGGCGTGAGGATGGCATCCAGTGCAGGGCTCAGGAGCTGCATGAAGCCAACTGGACCCTGCCCATGTCCACCCTTGTCCAGGCTTATTTTGGGCACAGTCTGGGCAGCAGCTGCACCATCAGTGCCCTCAATGTCACCTTTGGGGGAGAGGAGGGAGAGGTGTACCGGGAGAAGAGATACCTCAGCTGGTGAGTGAGGGGACAGGGGGATGAGGGGGTGGTGCTGGGCACTGGGGATGGGGTTGAGAGGGTGATGCTGGTCATTAATTATGTGTAGAGAGGTCTGAAGGGGTGATTCTGGTCATTAATTATGTGCAGAAGGGTCTGAGGGGGTGATTCTGGTCATTAATTAAGATCTGAGGGGTCTGAGGGGGTGATCTGGTCATTAATTATGTGCAGAAGGGTCTGAGGGGGTGATTCTGGTCATTAATTATGATCTGATGGGTCTGAGGGGGTGATCTGGTCATTAATTATGATCTGAGGGGTCTGAGGGGGTGATCTGGTCATTAATTATGATCTGAGGGGTCTGAGGGAGTGATCCTGGTCACTGATGATGTGTAGAGGGATCTGAGGGGGTGATATGGTCATTAATTATGTGTAGAAGGGTCTAAGGGGGTGATCCTCTTGCTAATGATGGGCTGAGGGGTCTGGGGGATGCTCCTGATCCTAATGATAGGCAGAGGGGTCTGGGGGATGCTCCTGATCCTAATGATGGGCTGAGGGGTCTGGGGGATGCTCCTGGTTCTAATGATGGGCTGAGGGGTCTGGGGGATGCTCCTGGTCACTAATGATGGGCAGAGGGGTCTGGGGGATGCTCCTGGTTCTAATGATGGGCTGAGGGGTCTGGGGGATGCTCCTGATCCTAATGATGGGCTGAGGGGTCTGGGGGATGCTCCTGGCCACTAATGATAGGTAGAGGGGTCTGGGGGATGCTCCTGGTCACTAATGATGGGCTGAGGGGTCTGGGGGATGCTCCTGGCCACTAATGATGTGCAGTTTGGGGTCCTGGCAGCTCCCAGGGTTCCTCTCTTTAGCCAGCCTCCCTTCCAAAGCCCTGAATTCCTTTGTAACCCTCCAGCAAAGTCTTCCCAGCTCCCTGCAGAGCCTCAGGAGTGGGATTTTGACCTGACCCTGTGCTGACCCGTGCTGTCCCTCCCCCCAGGTCGGTGCTGCTGGGTTTTGGGGAGCCCCCCAGGGACACCTTCTCCCCTCTGGTGATCTCCATCGCTGCCGTGGCTCTGGGCACACCCCTGGCCATGCTGCTGCTGGGCACCTGCCTGCTGCTGCTGGCTCAGAGGAGACGCTACTCCGAGTATGAGCCCATCAACTGAGGGGGCTGCGGCTGGGGAGACCCCCGGGATTCCCCCGGGATGCTCACGGGATGCTCCCTCCTTCCCGGGGATGCTGCCGGGATCTGCCTCCCCTGCCGGGATTATCCCTTTCCTTCCCGGGAATCTGCCGGGCTCTGCCTCCTCTCCCGAGCCCCGGGATTATCCCTCACTTTCTCGGGACTCTGCCGGGCTCTGCCTCCCCTCCTAAACCTCGGGATTCCTTTTGGATCATTCCCGGGACTCTGCCGGGCTCTGCCTTCTCTCCTGAGCCCCGGGATTACCCCGGGATGCTCCCGGGATCCTCCCTCCTTCCCGGGAATGCTGCCGGGATCTGCCTCCCGTCCCGAGTCCTGGGATTCCTTTGGGATTCTTCCCGGGAATCTGCCGGGCTCTGCCTCCCCTCCCGAGCCCCGGGATTATCCCTCCCTTTCTCGAGAATCTGCCGGGCTCTGCCTCCTCTCCTGAGCCCCGGGATTCCTTTGGGATCATTCCCGGGAATCTGCCGGGCTCTGCCTCCCCTCCCGAGCCCCGGGATTCCTTTGGGATCCTTCCCGGGAATCTGCCGGGCTCTGCCTCCTCTCCTGAGCCCCGGGATTCCTTTGGGATCCTTCCCGGGAATCTGCCGGGCTCTGCCTCCTCTCCTGAGCCCCGGGATTCCTTTGGGATCATTCCCGGGAATCTGCCGGGCTCTGCCTCCCCTCCCGAGCCCCGGGATTCCTTTGGGACCCTTCCCGGGAATCTGCCGGGCTCTGCCTCCCCTCCCGAGCCCCGGGATTCCTTTGGGATCCTTCCCGGGAATCTGCCGGGCTCTGCCTCCTCTCCCGAGCCCCGGGATTCCTTTGGGATCCTTCCCGGGAATCTGCCGGGCTCTGCCTCCTCTCCCGAGCCCCGGGATTCCTTTGGGATCCTTCCCGGGAATCTGCCGGGTTCTGCCTCCCCTCCCGAGCCCCGGGATTCCTTTGGGATCTTTCCCGGGAATCTGCCGGGCTCTGCCTCCTCTCCCGAGCCCCGGGATTCCTTTGGAATCCTTCCCGGGAATCTGCCTCCCCTCCTGGGCTAGAGGAGAACCCCGGGATTCCCCCAGGAGACCCCCCCCAACATCTCCTCGGGATCTCCCTGGGATTCCCCCAGGATCTTCCCTCTCCTTCCTGGGAATTCTGCCGGGCTCTGCCTCCCCTCCTGAGCCCCAGGATCCTCCCAGGATCTCCCCCAGGATTCCCCCGGGATTTTCCTCATGATTTCCCCGGGATTCTCCCTCCTTTCCCGGGAATCTGCCCTTCCCAGCCCCGAGGGCACCCGGGTGACTCTGCAGCTGCCTCACCTCACTCTTTGTCCTGCTCCTCCCCACTGCCACTCCTGCACTGCCTTGTGCTTCCTCCCATTATCATTTTTTTCCTGATCCAGTGAAAGGAAAGAGTTTGGTGAGGAAAATCCTCCTCCTCCTCCCATGGGATACAACCTGAACCAGGGAATGGCTCCAGTGCCACACACAGGGATGCTTGGGGAGCATCACTCCTTCCCAGTACATCCCAGCACATCCCAGCTCCTGCTGGGACATGAGGGACACCCAGAGCTGTGTCACAGCAGCTGCTCAAGCTCAGGGGTGTGTCCTGGCAGGTCCTGGCAGGGTACCAGGACACCCCACAGGTGCTGCTCGGGGTTTTCACAGGGATTTGGGGCCCTGCTGGGCTCCAATCCATCACTGACTTGTCTTTAACCAAATAAAGTGGATTTCTAAACACAGTTTTCCTGTGGGAATGCTGTAGTGGGAGGAATGGGAGGGTGCTGGAGCCAGGGGTTGAGGTGTGGGAGGGGGATTTCCTTGAGCTGAGTCCAGGACACTTGGAAGAGTCACAGAATCCTGGAATATCAGCTGGAAGGAGCCCACAAGGATCATGAGTCCAACCCCAAGCCCTGCACAAACACCCCAAAAATCCCACCCTGTGCTGGGAGTGATGTCCAAACCCTCCTGGGGCTGTTCCCATTCCCTGAACCCTTTTGGGAAGAACCTTTCCCAAAATCCAACCTAAACACATCCCCATCCTTTCCTGGGGTGCTCTGCTCACACAGAGATCAGATAAAATAGGAGACAGTGTGAGTTCTGTGACCTGAAAGAGGAACTAACCAAAAAAAAAAAACCAGCAGAAAGTCCCAACTTCCTTTTCAACCCTCCAGAGCAGGAACCCCTTGTTTAACTGCAGCCACAGCCACAAAAAAACACCAGGGGAGGTTCCATGAGAAGTTGTTCAAACTTTTCTCCTTGCTGAGAAATGTTGGATTTGTCTTTAAAAACAAGATCTGCTGGGAGATAAAAGCAGCAATGAGAGATAAAAGAAACAATGGGATGGATTCCACTGATTGATGAATGGAAAAATGATGTTTGTTTTACAAACAAACTGTAGGTTTGGTGATAAATGAAGTTGGGTGTTGGAAAATGAAAGAAGCAATGGGGAAAAATGATGAGTTCTGTAAGAATTAAAAATTAAAAGGGAAGGTTTTACATTAGAGGGGAATCTCAGGTGTTTGGGAAGTCTGTGACTCTCAAGTACCAATGGGGAAAAGAGAGAAAAAAATTGGGATAAAAAGGCAGGTGAGTCCTCCAAAAATCTGAGAGATCCCAGGGGAATTCCCCAGGACCTCTCCCTTTACCTGAACAAAGCAAAAAGGAATCCATCCTCTGTGTCCTTTTTGGATGAGGGGTTTAAGGTCAGTGCTGTCCCTGGGGGTGCAGAATTTGGGGTGATGCTGTTCCTTTAGGGGTGCAGGATTTGGGGTGATGCTGTTCCTTTAGGGGTGCAGGATTTGGGGTGATGCTGTTCCTTTAGGGGTGCAGAATTTGGGGTCGATGCTGTTCCTTTAGGGGTGCAGAATTTGGGGTCGATTCTGTTCCTTTAGGGATGCAGAATTTGGGATTGATGCTGTTCCTTTAGGGGTGCAGAATTTGGGATTGATTCTGTTCCTTTAGGGATGCAGAATTTGGGATTGATTCTGTTCCTTTAGGGATGCAGAATTTTGGGTTTGGGATTGATGCTGTTCCTTTAGGGGTGCAGAATTTGGGGTCGATTCTGTTCCTTTAAGGGTGCAGAATTTGGGGTCGATGCTGTTCCTTTAGGGATGCAGAATTTGGGGTTTGGGATTGATGCTGTTCCTTTAGGGGTGCAGAATTTGGGATTGATGCTGTTCCTTTAGGGATGCAGAATTTGGGATTGATGCTGTTCCTTTAGGGGTGCAGAATTTGGGGTTTGGGATTGATTCTGTTCCTTTAGGGATGCAGAATTTGGGTTTTGGGGCTGTTCCCATCCCGATTCCCCGCCCCGATCCCGCCCCTGCAGTACCGCGCTCTCACCACGCGGCGGCAGCAGCAGCACCGGGGGCGGTACCGGTACCGGAACACCCGGGGGCGGTACCGGAACACCCGGGGGCGGTACCGGCGCTGCCTCTCCGCGCTTTGGGCTCCGGTCCGGCCCGGGCGGGGCGGAACCGGCGGATTTTCCTCACCGGGAGGCGGCGGCAGCCCCGCGGGACCGGGAGCGGCGGGCAGGCGGCGCCACTGCGCATGTGCGGGGTGCAGTACCGGCTGTGGCCACCGGGCGGCGGCAGCGCCCGAAGGGACCCTCGGAACCGCCCTGGTACCGGCTGTGATACCGGCCCTGGTACCGGCTGTGATACCGGCCCTGGTACCGGCTGTGATACCGGCCCTGGTACCGGCTGTGGTACCGCCCTAGAACCGGCTGTGGATGGGAACCGCCCCTGGTACCGGCTGTGGTACCGGCCCTGGTACCGGCTGTGATACCGGCTGTGGATGGGAACCGCCCCTGGTACCGGCTGTGATACCGGCCCTGGTACCGGCTGTGATACCGGCCCTGGTACCGGCTGTGATACCGGCCCTGGTACCGGCTGTGATACCGGCTGTGGATGGGAACCGCCCCTGGTACCGGCTGTGGTACCGTCCCTGGTACCGGCTGTGGTACCGCCCTAGAACCGGCTGTGGATGGGAACCGCCCCTGGTACCGGCTGTGGTACCGGCCCTGGTACCGGCTGTGATACCGGCTGTGGATGGGAACCGCCCCTGGTACCGGCTGTGATACCGGCCCTGGTACCGGCTGTGGATGGGAACCGCCCCTGGTACCGGCTGTGATACCGGCCCTGGTACCGGCTGTGGATGGGAACCGCCCCTGGTACCGGCTGTGGTACCGGCCCTGATACCAGCTGTGGTACCGGCCCTGGTACCGGCTGTGATACCGCCCCTGGTACCGGCTGTGGATGGGAACCGCCCCTGGTACCGGCTGTGATACCGGCCCTGGTACCGGCTGTGGTACCGCCCTAGAACCGGCTGTGGATGGGAACCGCCCCTGGTACCGGCTGTGATACCGGCCCTGGTACCGGCTGTGGATGGGAACCGCCCCTGGTACCGGCTGTGATACCGGCCCTGGTACCGGCTGTGGATGGGAACCGCCCCTGGTCCCGGCTGTGATACCGGCCCTGGTACCGGCTGTGGTACCGCCCTAGAACCGGCTGTGGATGGGAACCGCCCCTGGTACCGGCTGTGGATGGGAACCGCCCCTGGTACCGGCTGTGGTACCGCCCTAGAACCGGTGGTGATACCGGCCCTGGTACCGGCTGTGGTACCGCCCCTGTACCGGCTGTGGTACCGCCCTGAACCGGCTGTGGTACCGCCCCTGGTACCCGCTGGGATACCGGGTGTGGTACTGCCCCGGTACCAGCTGTGATACCGCCTGTAGTCCGGGACCCTCGGAACCGCCCCTGATACCAGCTGTGGATGGGAACCGCCCCTGGTACCGGCTGTGATACCGCTGTGCCCGGTGCTGTGCCCGGTGCTGTGCCCGGTGCCGTGCCCGGTGCCGTGCCCGGGGCGGTGCCGGTGCTCGGCGCAGGGACAGGGACAGGGACAGGGACGCCGTGTGCTGCCAGCACATTCCTGCCTGAGTCACTTCCCGCTCCTGCCCGGGCAGATCCGGGGCTGGGCAGCACCCTGGGCATCCACCCCCCGCGCCCTGCCCCGGGGGACACCCCTGTCACCCCAAATACCCCAAACAGCATCCACTCGGCACCCCCAGAACCCCCAAATACCCCAAACAGCATCCACTCAGCACCCTCAGAACCCCCAAATACCCCAAACTGCATCACTCAGCACCCTCTGTGCCCCAGAACCCCCAAATACCCCAAACAGCATCCACTCGGCACCCCCAGAACCCCCAAATACCCCAAACTGCATCACTCAGCACCCTCTGTGCCCCAGAACCCCCAAATACCCCAAACAGCATCCACTCAGCAAATACCCCAAATACCCCAAACTGCATCACTCAGCACCCTCTGTACCCCAGAACCCCCAAATTCCCCCAAATCCCCCCAAACCGCATCCACCCAGAACCCCCTGTGACCCCAAATCCCCGAACACCCCAAACAGCATCCCCCCAGAACCCCCAAACCGCATCCACTCAGCATCCCCTGTGCCCCCAGAACCCCTAAATCACCCCAAAATCCCCCCAAATTGCATCCCCGCAGCACCCCCTGTGCCCCCAGAACCCCCAAATCCCACAAACTGCATCCACTCAGCACCCCCTGTGCCCTCAAAACCCCTAAATCACCCCAAATCACACCAAACTGCTTCCACTTAGCACACCTTGTGCTCTCATAACCCCCAAATTCCCCCAAAATCCCCCCAAACCGCATCCACTCAGCACCCCCTGTACCCCCCAAACCCCAAAATTCCCCCAAATCACCCCAAAATCCCATCCCCTCAGAATCCCCTGTGCCCCTTATAACCCTCAGGCTGGGGGGTGGTGGGAGAGGAGGAGGAGGAGGAAGAGGAGAAGAAGGAGGAGGAAGAGTAGGAGAGGAAAAGGAGGAGGAGGAGGAGGAGAAGAAGGAAGAGAAGAGGGAAAGGAGGAGGAGGAGGAGGAAGGAGAAGGGGAAAGGAGGAAGAAGAGGAGGAAGAAGAGAGGGAGAGGAGGAGGGGGGAAAGGAGGAGGAATAGAAGATGAAGAAGGAAGAGGAAGAGGAAGAGAGGGAGAGGAGGAAGAGGAGGAGAAGAAGGAAGAGAAGAGGGAAAGGAGGAGGAGGAAGAGAAGATAAAAAAGAAGAGGAGGAGGAGGAAGGGAAAGGAGGAGGGGGAAAGGAGGAAGAGGAGGAAGAAGAGAGGGAGAGGAGGAGAGGGAAAGGAGGAAGAGGAGGAGGAATAGAATGTTATAAATAGAAGATGAAGAAGGAAGAGGAGAAGGAAGACGGAGAGGAGGAGGAAGAGGAGGAGGAGGAGAAGGCGGAAAGGAGGAAGAGGAGCAGGAAGAGAAGATGAAAAAGGAGGAAGAAGAAAAGGAAGAGAGGGAAAGAAAGAGGAGGAGGAGGAGAAGAGGAAAAGGAGGAAGAGGAGGAGGAAGAGAAGATGAAAAAGGAGGAAGAGGAAGAGAGGGAATGGAGAAGGGGAAAGGAGGAAGAGGAAGAGGAGGAGGAGCCTTCACGGCAGCCCAGTGACCCTGGGAGGCGTTTGGGGGACCCGAATTCTGGAAAAGGGACAGAAACCCCCCCGGTGATCCCCCCACCCCCGGGCACCCCCAAATTTTGGGGGGGGGGGGGGGCAGGATGGGACCTCAGCCCCGCCCCCCCTGTGGCCCCACCCACTCCTCGAACCCAAATTCGTCATTTCTGCCCAAATGAGTCACCCGCCCCTCCCCCACCCGCAGGGACAATCCCGGGGAGCGGCGGGGACACCCCGAAACTGCCGGGGGGCACTGCCCTGCCATGGGAACTGGGGAAACTGGGGGTACTGGGATATACTGGGGGTACTGGGATATACTGGGGGTACACTGGGCACACTGGGGATGCTCTGGGAGCTCACTGGAGTGCACTGGGGGAACTGGGATATACTGGGAGTGCACTGGGAGCTCACTGGGGATGCACTGGGAGCTCACTGGGGGAACTGGGATATACTGGGGGTGCACTGGGAGCTCACTGGGAATGCTCTGGGAGCTCACTGGGGGAACAGGGATATACTGGGGGTGCACTGGGAGCTCACTGGGAATGCTCTGGGAGCTCACTGGGAGTGCATTGGGGGAACTGGGATATACTGGGGGTGCACTGGGACACACTGGGAACTCACTGGGAGTGCACTGGGGGAAGTGGGATATACTGGGGGTGCACTGGAGCTCACTGGGGGTGTACTGGGAGCTCACTGGGATGCACTGATATACACTGGGGGCTCACTGGGGCACACTGGAGTGTACTGGGACACCTGGAACCTCACTGGGATGCACTGGGAGCTCACTGGGGGTGCTCTGGGATGCACTGGGAGCTCACTGGGGGTGCTCTGGGAGCTCACTGGGGCACACTGGAGTGTACTGGGAGCTCACTGGGATGCACTGGGAGCTCACTGGGGCTCACTGGGGCACACTGGAGTGTACTGAGAGCTCACTGGGATGCACTGGGATGCACTGGAAGTGTACTGGGAGATCACTGGGCACACTGGGGGTTCACTGGGGCACACTGGGTACACTGGGATGCACTGGGAGCACACTGGGAGCTCACTGGGCACACTGGGGATGCTCTGGGAGCTCACTGGGGTGCACTGGGGTGTACTGGGAGCTCACTGGAATGCACTGATATACACTGGGGGCTCACTGGGGCACACTGGAGTGTACTGGGACACCTGGAACCTCACTGGGATGCACTGGGAGCTCACTGGGGGTGCTCTGGGATGCACTGGGAGCTCACTGGGGGTGCTCTGGGAGCTCACTGGGGCACACTGGAGTGTACTGGGAGCTCACTGGGATGCACTGGGAGCTCACTGGGGCTCACTGGGGCACACTGGAGTGTACTGAGAGCTCACTGGGATGCACTGGGATGCACTGGAAGTGTACTGGGAGATCACTGGGCACACTGGGGGTTCACTGGGGCACACTGGGTACACTGGGATGCACTGGGAGCACACTGGGATGCACTGGGGGTTCACTGGGGCACACTGGGGGTACACTGGGAGCTCACTGGGCACACTGGGGATGATCTGGGAGCTCACTGGGGTACACTGGGGTGTACTGGGAGCTCACTGGAATGCACTGGGAGCTCACTGGGGTGCACTGGGGTGTACTGGTACACACTGGGGGCTCACTGGAATGCACTGGGAGCACACTGGGATGCACTGGGGGTTCACTGGGGCACACTGGGGGAACTGGGATACGCTGGATGTCAGAATTGAGGCAAACTGGGAGCTCATTGGGCATACTGGGATGCACTGGGAGCTCACTGGGACACACTGGAGCATACTGGGGCACACTGGGATGCACTGGGAGCTCACTGGGTACAGAAATTTGGGTGCTTTGGGTACAGGAATTTGAGTATTTTGGATACAGGAATTTGAGTATTTTGAGTACAGGAATTTGGGTATTTTGGGTATAGGGATTTGGTATTTTTAGCATAGAAATTTGGGGTTTTGGGTACAGAAATTTGGGTATTTTGGGTATAGAAATTTGGGTATTTTGGGTACAGGAATTTGGGTATTTTGGGTATAGGGATTTGGTATTTTGAGCATAGAAATTTGGGGTTTTGGGTACAGAAATTTGGGTATTTTGGGTATAGAAATTTGGGTATTTTGGGTACAGGAATTTGGGTATTTTGGGTACAGAAATTTGGGTATTTTGGCCAGCTGGGGGATTTTGTGCATTTGCATGAGTCCCTGCTCGGGAGTTTTTGGGGCTGTTTCAGCCCCAGCTGCTGCAGGAGCTGCTTCCCCAAAATCTTCCCAAAATGCAGAAGAGGTGTGCCCCAAAATCACCCCAAAATTGCCTCCAAAATCATCCCAAAATCGCCTCCAAATCCCTCCAAAATCCCCTCGAAATTACCCCAAAATGACCTCGAAAATCCCCCAAAATCACTACAAAATCCCACTAAAATAATCTTAAAATTACCTCCAAAATCACCCCAAAATAATCTCAAAATTACCTAAAAATCAACCCAAAATCATCTCCAAAATCAACCCAAAAATCACCCCAAAAATCACTCCAAAATAATCTCAAAATTACCTCAAAATAATCTCAAAATGACCCCAAAAAATCCCCCAGAATCAACCCAAAATCACCTCCATAATCATCTCAAAATCCCCCAAATCACCCCAAAACCATCTCAAAATCTCCCCAAAATAATCTCAAAATTACATCAAAATCCCCCCCAAATTAACCCAAAATCATCTCAAAATCACCCGAAAACCATCTCAAAATCCCCCCAAAATAATCTTAAAATTACGTCAAAATCTCCCCTAAATCTCCCCAAAAATCACCCCAAAAATCACTCCAAAATCCCCCTAAAATAATCTCAAAATTACCTCAAAATCATCTCATAATGCCCCAAAATCATCTCAAAATCAACCCCAAATCACTCCAAAATCAACCCAAAATAATCTCAAAATTACATCAAAATCCCCCCAAAATCAACCCAAAATCATCTCAAAATCCCCCCAAATCACCTCAAAACCTTCTCAAAATCCCCCCAAAATAATCTTAAAATTACATCAAAACCCCCCCCAAAAATCACCCCCAAATCACCCCAAAAATCACCCCAAAATCAACCTAAAATAATCTCAAAATCCCCGAAAATCATCTCAAAAATCACCCCAAACCACCCCAAAATCATCTCAAAATGCCTCAAAATCATCTCAAAATCTCCCCAAAATTATCCCAAATTCTCCCCCAACCCCCCCGGTTGCACCTCCCCCTTTCCCCTCCCCCTCCGCCGCTTTTAAATTTTATTTTTTTTTTTTATCTCCGATCTCTCCTGCCCCTCCCCCGCTCGCATTCGGGGAAGTCGCGGCCGCTTCTGCGAAACGCCCCGGAGGGACCGGAACGGAAACCGGCGGGGGCAGGGCGGGGATCGCCCCAAAATCTGATATAGGAACCCCAAAATACACCGACTGCACCCCAAAAACTGATATAGGAACCCCAAAAATGGACTGAACCCCAAAAACTGATATAGGAACCCCAAAAATGGACTGAACCCCAAAAACTGATATAGGAACCCCAAAAATGGACTGAACCCCAAAAACTGATATAGGAACCCCAAAAACTGATATAGGAACCCCAAAAATGGACTGAACCCCAAAAACTGATATAGGAACCCCAAAATACACCGACTGCACCCCAAAAACTGATATAGGAACCCCAAAAATGGACCGAACCCCAAAAATACACCAAAGCTGCAACCCACAAAACTGATATAGTGAACCCCCAAAAATGGACTGAACCCCAAAACTGATATAGGAACCCCAAAAACTGATATAGAACCCCAAAAATGGACTGAACCCCAAAATACACAACTGCACCTAAAAACTGATATGGAACCCAAAAAATGACTGAACCCCAAAAACTGATATAGGAACCCCAAAATACACCGACTGCACCCCCAAAAACTGATAGGGGAACCCAAAAACGGACCTGACCCCACCAAAAACGGATATAGGAACCCCAAAAACTGATATAGGAACCCCAAAAATGGACCGAACCCCAAAAACTGATATAGGAACCCCAAAATACACCGATTGCACCCCAAAAACTGATATAGGAACCCCAAAAATGGACTGAACCCCAAAACTGATATAGGAACCCCAAAAACTGATATAGGAACCCCAAAAATGGACTGAACCCCCAAAAAACTGATATAGGAACCCCAAAATACACCGACTGCACCCCTAAAAACTGATATAGGAACCCCAAAATGAACTGAACCCCAAAAACTGATATAGGAACCCCAAAAACTGATATAGGAACCCCACAATACACCGACTGCACCCTAAAAACTGATATAGGAACCCCAAAAATGGACCGAACCCCAAAAACTGATATAGGAACCCCAAAAATAGATTGAACCCCAAAACTGATATAGGAGCCCCAAAAATGGACTGAACCCCAAAAAACACCAACTGAACCCCAAAAACTGATATGGGAACCCCAAAAATGGACTGAACCCCAAAAACTGATATAGGAACCCCAAAATACACCGACTGCACCCCAAAAACTGATATAGGAACCCCAAAAATGGACTGAACCCCAAAAACTGATATAGGAACCCCAAAAATGGACTGAACCCCAAAAACTGATATAGGAACCCCAAAAATGGACTGAACCCCAAAAACTGATATAGGAACTCCAAAATACACCGACTGCACCCCAAAAACTGATATAGGAACCCCAAAAATGGACTGAACCCCAAAAACTGATATAGGAACCCCAAAAACTGATATAGGAACCCCAAAATACACCGACTGCACCCTAAAAACTGATATAGGAACCCCAAAAATGGACTGAACCCCAAAAACTGATATAGGAACCCCAAAAACTGATATAGGAACCCCAAAAATGGACTGAACCCCAAAAACTGATATAGGAACCCCAAAATACACCGACTGCACCCTAAAAACTGATATAGGAACCCCAAAAATGGACTGAACCCCAAAACTGATATAGGAACCCCAAAATACACCGACTGCACCCCAAAAACTGATATAGGAACCCCAAAAACGGACTGAACCCCAAAAACTGATATAGGAACCCCAAAAACTGATATAGGAACCCCAAAAATGGACTGAACCCCAAAAACTGATATAGGAACCCCAAAATACACCGACTGCACCCCAAAAACTGATATAGGAACCCCAAAAATGGACTGAACCCCAAAAACTGATATAGGAACCCCAAATCCCCCGGACTGCACCTCAAAAACTGATATAGGAACCCCAAAACCCCCGGACTGTACCCCAAAAAAGGACTAAACCCCAAAATTGATATAGGAACCCCAAAAACCCCGGAGTGAACCCCAAAAACCTGGATTGAAGCCCGAAACTGCCACGGGCACCCCAAAACTGCTATAGGAACCCCAAAAATCACCAGGCACCCCAAAAATTCCCAAACCAGTACCCCAAAATTCCTACAGGAAACCCCAAAACTGCCACAGGAACCCCAAAATTCCTACAGGAAACCCCAAAACTGCCACAGGAACCTGCACCTCAATTCTGCCCCTGCACCCCAAATTCCAGCCTGCACCCCAAAACCTGCCAGAGCCATCAGCACCCCAAATTCCAGCCTGCACCCCAAATCCTGCCAGAGCCACCTGCACCCCAAATTCCAGCCTGCACCCTAAATTCCAGCCTGCACCCCAAATCCTGCCAGAGCCACCTGCACCCCAAATTCCAACCTGCACCCCAAATTCCAGCTTGCACCCCAAATTCCAACCTGCACCCCAAATCCTGCTAGAGCCATCAGCACCCCAAATTCCAGCCTGCACCCCAAATCCTGCCAGAGCCACCCCAACCCCACCCCCCAACCAGCCACACCCAAATTTAGGAACCCCCAAAACCCCTGGGAACCACCCAGACCCCAATTTTCAGCTGCACTCCAAAATTCTGGGAGGAAACAATACCCCAAAATTGTGGGAATCCCCAGCTCCACCTGCACCAGCCCAATAGTCCCTACAGACATATTAAAAAAACCAAAAAAAACCCCAAAACTAAAACAAAAAAACCCAAAAAAACTAAAAAAAACCCCACAAAAAACCTAAAAAACCCAAAAAACAAAAATCAAAAACAAACAAAAACCCCACACACAAACACGAAAAAAAACCCCAAAAAAACATAAAATAAAAAAAATTAAAAAAAAAAAAAAAAAAGCCCAGGCAGAAAATAAACCAACCAGAAAAAAAAAAATCCCAAACCAAAACAAAAACCACCCCAAAATAAAAAGCAGAAAATCCCCACCCACCCAGAGGGCTGAGTCACTCTGGGTTCTTTTTTTTTTCAGAATTTCTGGAAGATTTTGGGGACAGAATTTTGGGACAGAATTTTAGGGAAGTTTTTTAGGGAAAGGATTTTGGGGGAGTTTTTTAGGACAGAATTTTGCCTTTCCAAAGGGGATTTTGCAGCTGAAGCTCCCCCAGCAGAGAGAGGGACAAATTCACCCCAAACCTGCAGGGAACCCCAAAAAATGACACCAGACATCCCCAACCCCCTTTTCCACACCCCATAAAAAATTTTCCAAAAATCCAGGGGCTACAGAAAACCCCAAAAATGACTCCAGCCTTTTTCCACAGCCCATAAAATTTTTTCCCAAAAATCCAGGAGTTGTGAGGAACCCCAAAAAATGACACCAGACACCCCCAACCCCCTTTTCCACACCCCATAAAAAAATTTCCAAAAATCCAGGGGCTACAGAAAACCCCAAAAATTACTCCAGCCTTTTTCCACAGCCCATAAAAATTTTCTAAAAATCCAGGAGTCATGGGGAGAGCCCCCAAAAAAATCAAAATTGACATTCAAAATTTTTGCCCAGCTCTTGGGAGGAGCAAAATGAAGAAAAAAGAAGAGAAGGAAGTGGGCAAATCAACTTCCACAGCTCCATCACCCCCCCAGGAGGGCAAGAATGACCAAAAAAAAATATAAAAACAAATAAAAATATCAACTGTTGCCAGCCTGGCTGTGGGGAAAGGCTCCAGTGGAGTCAAGGCAACCACAAAAATGTAAATTCCCAACAGGAATGAAACACAGTGCACCCAAATTCAGAACAAATTCCTGCTTTTTGTATCATCAGTTCTGTAAAAATGTATATATTCTACAGATTTATAGACATTTACAGGTTCTCTGTATCTTTCCCAGCTCGATGTTTAGAGGTTTTGTGGGGGTTTTTTTCTATATTTGATATTTCTGAACTGTCTTTGTGCTGTTTGAGGGGTCAGGGCACAGCTGGGTGTGAGCCCAGGGACCTGTGAAAGGAAAATGATGGGGAGGGGGGTCCCAAATTCATGGAAAAGGGTCCTAAATCCATGGGAATGGGGTCCCAAATCCATGGAGAGAGAATCCCAAATCCATTGAGAGAGAATCCCAAATCTATGGACACAGAATCCCAAATCCATGGAAAATGGGGGTCCCAAATCCATGGGAATAGGGTCCCAAATCCATGGAGAGAGAATCCCAAATCCACGGGAATGGGGGGTCCCAAATCCATGGGAATGGGGGTCCCAAATCCATGGGAATGGGGGTCCCAAATCCATGGAAAAGGGTCCCAAATCCATGGGAATGGGGGGTCCCAAATCCATGGAAAAGGGGGTCCCAGGGGGGGTCCCAACATT